>NC_140165.1:204325899-204390899 GCF_963971535.1 Notolepis coatsorum
ACAGCTGAGATTATTTGGCAAGTTAAGACATCTTCTCCACGCGTTGGTGAATCCAGGGGTAATTGTCGTCGGCTTTCTCTTACGACCTTCCAAGGAGGTTGTCGTAAGAGAAATCTTAAGACAATGTTGGTGAATGAGGTCCATTGTGTTGTGTTGATCATGAGAAATACAGCATTTTCAGTTTCCAAAATCACAAAAAGGCAGTTCTTGCACCATTCTTGCCATATGCAACGTAAAAAGCTACTAGGGAAATGTTGACACCAATATATCATTGTAAATGCATCGTACATACCTTGGCAGGATTATTCCAGAAACATGACTGAACAATACTGAAATACAATTAGTGACCCGAGGTGTCCATCGATATCCTTTTTTTTCAATTGATATTGTGTGTATCCATAGGAGTTCTGCTGAAGGCATTATGGTGCAAAACTTGCTTTATCAATACAAATGACTTAATGTTCACCATTTCTAAGGCATCTCACCTTCTCCTCTCTCATCAAAAAATGTTAAGCTAATGGCAAAACAGAGGGTTTATGGGAAAAGTCTTATTATGAGAATTAGGCTACCAATTGTTTCAGTAACGGTCTCATGTGTTTACTTTATATATACAAAGGTATCACAACCTGAACCAATTTTACAACCAATTTCAGAATTTTAGTTTGTCACATACATACACGAGACATGTAGTGATTTCTCCTTGTAGCTGCTTTAATGAACTGTTATCCATCTGTGTGTTCAAGGCTGACGAGCGAAGGGAAAGTATTATCACTGCTGTGTCTCTTTATCTACAGGGGTTAATGGTGTGTGTGTGTGCAACAAGCTGAGCAGTGTGTTGATACATTGACCTTTTCTCTGGACAATCAAGCAACAATACAGTGTTTCAGCTCCAGGCAATGCTGACTGTTCATCCTTCTTCCACTGAAACATGCTCTCCTCCCCTTCCCTCCCAACACCTCTCCTCCTCCCATCTCCACATCTCTCCTCCTCCCATCTCCACATGTCCTCTCCTCCCCTTCCCTCCCAACACCTCTCCTCCTCCCATCTCCACATCTCTCCTCCTCCCATCTCTACATATCCTCTCCTCACCTTCCCTCCCAACAACCTCTCATCCCATCCCCACATCTCCTCCCCTTCTCTCTCCACTTCTCCTCTCCTCCACATCACCTCTCCCCCTCTCTCATCTCCACATCTCCTCTTCATGTCTCCTCTCCTCCCCACATATTTCCTCCTCCCCTCCCCACACATTACATTTAGTCATTTAGCTGACACTTTTATCCAAAGCGACTTACAAGTTCTGTACAACAAGTCATCAGGAAGGGCACAACTCTCCTCCCCTCCCCTCATGTTTCCTCCTCCCCTCTTCACATCTCCTCTCCTACCCTACCCTCCCCTAGTCCCCTATCCACATCTCCTCTCCTACGCTACCCTTCCCTCCCCTCTCCACATCTCCACTCATCCCCATCTCTCCTCTCCACCTCTCCTCTCATCCCCTCTCTCCTCTCCAGATCACCTCTCATCCCTCTCCCCTCTCCTCCCCACATATCTCATATTCCCCTCTCCATGTATCCTCTCCTACCCTTCTCTCCCCTCTCCACATCTCCTCCCCTCCCCACATATCTCCTCCTCCCCTCTCCACATAATAATAATAACAATAATAATAATAATAATAATAATAATAATAATAATAATAATAATAATAATAATAATAATAATAATAATAATAATAATAATAATAATAATAATAATAATAATAATAATAATAATAATAATAATAATAATAATAATAATAATAATAATAATAATAATAATAATAATAATAATAATAATAATAATAATAATAATAATAATAATAATAATAATAATAATAATAATAATAATAATAATAATAATAATAATAATAATAATAGATCAAATTTCTATAGCGCCTTTCATAGAACCCAAGGTCGCTTCACAATCAAGACAAAAAATAGGGCTAGGGAAGTAGGTAAAAAAGGGGGATGAGGGCAGGTAAGGGATAATGGACCTAATCTAATCTAAACTAATTGATGGGGAAAAGCCTTGGTGAAGAGGTGTGTTTTAAGAGCAGTTTTGAAGGTGTCCAGGGTTGGGGCGTTGCGGATTTCGGGGGGGGGGGCGGGGGAGAGTTCCAGAGGGTAGGGGACGCCACGCTGAAGGCTCTGTCCCCGAAAGTCCATAACCTGGTGCGAGGGATGGAGAGGAGACCTATAGATCAGAGGATCGTAGGTTCCGGGATGGGGTGTGCTGGTGGAGGAGATCAGACAGGTATCCTCTCCATGTGTCATCCATCCTCTCCTCTCCTCACATCACATCTCCACTCCTTTCTTCTCCTCCTGTTCTCTCCTCTTCCATTTCCTTGTCCACTGAGCATCCCCCTCTCTTTGAAGCTTTAACGAGGCAGGCCATCTCCACAGGTATGCACTTGTTTGTACATGGAGGAGGCTAGTCTCTGGGTATGGCTTTGGAAGAGACTGTATCAGCATGATGTTCTCAGGTTGGGTATGAAAGCAGCAGGTAAGAGGTACATAGAAGTATTCGATTACCCACAGTTTTGAGGCTGGGGAGAGGGTTGATTTATTTGGCCACCCAATTGCTAAAAATGCACTCATGGTACTGTCACATGCTTTGGTTAAAACGTCCACCAAACGGCTCATATTAATGTTACATACTCCTAAAGAGATACTTGGAACCTCTTAACAGTCCTGCAAATTTTGCATACAACGCCTGTCGATTGCATACCCAAAGTAAATTGAAAGCTATTCTTGAACCATTTATAGCACATGCATGAGTATGGCCTCTTTTGAAATGAAACATTCTGAATTGTCTTCCACATAAGGAACAATCAGAGTGTGCTATTGTAATAGTGTTATAGAGGTTTGAACTGAAATACAAGTTTTTATTGAATTATTTTGCAAACGGATGCAATTGATAGTCCTCCTCCGGATACCTGAATGAGGGCATGCAAGGACCGTGTGCAAACTGATTCAACAGCTCCTTATAATGGAAGGGAGAGGCTAAGCATTGCACCTTGGTTGTGCTGACCCCCGTGAAAAGTCTACAGGTCGAAAGCAATTTGCGACCAAATGATGTCAAAGTAAAAATTTGATTAGATTAGATTAAAATGTATTGTCATTATACAGCACAAGTACAATACAACGTTTATAATATATATTATTAAATATAAAGACTACACGAAAGGGGGTGTGCTCAGAGCAGAATGTCGATGTGTCCATTCTATTCCACTATAGCTATATCTGCAAGATTGAGTTTAGTTCTTATTTATTTATTGTCATTTGCCGTCTTTGTGTCGTGCTTTTATTTATTTTCGGACATCACAATACCTCGTTGAGGCATGACTATAAATGTAAAACAAAATGTTTAATGATACAAATATTATCGTATTTATTATTATTAGCATTATGTAAATCCGAGGATGTCCTGCTCTTAGCTACGAGCGAATCCTCGAGAAGTAACCGTTCGAGAATGTCGAAAAGCTTGTAAGTGGAGTGACGAAATTACCAAAGTACCAAGCCAGAGGTACCGCTGACAGCTGGATTCGATCCCAGAGTCTCTGCGGTGGTAGGCGAGTGCATTCTCCACTGTGCCTGAGTTACGATGACATTTGCTCGTAACTTTTCTTATACGTCCGTTTGTGAATGAGGACCATTGTGTATTATCCCTTACTCATCTGCTCTTTCCCTTTCTCTGTCTCTCACTCTCTCTCTATTTCCTTTCTCTCAATCTCCATGCTTCTTGTTCAATTCTCTCTCCTCTCTCTCTCCTTCCCCATACTCACAAGTACAGTGACATCAGGGGAGGGGGGCAAAGAAAAGGTTAGCTGAGGATCTAGGTGAATGTTTGCTTGTTGCCTTGGCAACTGTTTGGAGCCATAATTTTCTATGTTCCTTTTGTTCTGGCACATCCTCATCCATCCTTTCATGGCTGTGGTCTGATGGGAGCGTGTGGGCAGCAACAGGCGGAGTGACCTGTACCTCACACAGCATGACAATCCTCCCATTTCTGTCAGCTGCCACTCAACTTGCAGCCAAAAAAGATGCTTGCGACTCAAAGAAAAAATAATTACACTGTTTTTCTGTCTACTATTCAGAGCCAATGTTTTTTCAGCTCCTTCGCTCTCTCTCTCTCTCTCTCTCTCTCTCTCTCTCTCTCTCTCTCTCTCTCTCTCTCTCTCTCTCTCTCTCTCTCTCTCTCTCTCTCTCTCTCTCTCTCTCTCTCTCTCTCTCTCTCTCTCTCTCTCTCTCTCTCTCTCTCTTCAACCACCCCTCCTTTTGTAATTTTGAATCTGGGCTCTGATGGCAGAGTATAATCAGGCCACAGAGTTGGCTGGACACACGGGAAGCATGGGGGCACTTTGATTCACACAAACACACACACACATGCACGCACGCACGCACGCACACACACACACACACACACACACACACACACACACACACACACACACACACACACACACACACACACACACACACACACACACACACACACACACACACACACACACACACACACACACACACACACACACACACACACACACACACACACACACACACACACACACACACACACACACACATGCATCCACACACTAGAGAGCAGGGCAACAAGCCAAGGACTAGATACGTTGAAATAGTTGTTGGGCTGGGGATAGTCACTCTCATGGCTTCTGACAGCTACCCAGATAAAAGCAGATAGGAGGACCAGGAAGTGAGATAGTAAAAAGGCAATGTTCCTGTTCCAGTGACTTCCTACTTGGTTAAGCAGCAGCACAGTGGAAATGCTTTTCTGATACTGTGCTTCCAAAGACAAAGATACTGATTGAGGCTATTACATTATTGCAAGTTAAGTTGCCATGTAGCACTAGCCGTATAGAGTGAATAAGTGAGATCCCACCTGTAATGTCACCGGTAGGCATTACATTTACCCACACGGCCTCTAGCATGCTCGTTTGACAACACTGCATCCACAAAGGCAAACAGCAGTAACCGTCACGGTGACCAAATTCGTCCACATTTTTATAGGATTCTATCACATTTTCATAACAATAGCAAATATAATTTACCCTGCGCCGTTTTCATTGAGGTTTCTTACAAATTAACAGGGGTGTAATTTGAAATTATACTTAAGTGAAAGTATGGGTACCGTCTCAAAATCTGACTCAAGTAAAAGTCAAAGTATCTGGCTAAAAACACACTTGAGTAAAAGTAAAAAAGTTCTACTTTTAAATGTACTTAAGTACTAAAAAGTAAAAGTAATATATATATTTTTTAAAGGGATAGACCAGGGGTCTCAAACTCATTCCATCGTGGGCCAAGTTTTCATTTTAACTATACATTGCACCAGGTGAGTTAGTTGAAGAGGTGAGCCAATAGTGAAATCATCAGCTGGTGTTTAGGCAAGGCTGGAATGAAACCAAGCATACACTCTGCCCACAATGGAATGTGTTCTGCGATAGACAATGCTGAAATGAAAGAACAGAGGACACTTTTTTTGCATAAAAATTATTTAATGCACTTCATTGAAGGTAAACTAACATGGACGGCATTCACATCACAGCATGAATAATATCACAATATTAAAGACCGAATACTGTAGTATCCTGAATAATATGACAATATTAAAAACAGAATGGTGTATCCTGAATAATATCACAATATTAACCACAGCATACTGGATTATCCTGAATAATATCACAATATTAAACGCAGAATACTGGAGTACCCTGAATAATACCACAATATTAAAGACAGAATACTGGAGTACCCTGAATAATATCACAATATTAAAGACAGAATACTGGAGTACCCTGAATAATATCACAATATTAACCACAGCATAATGCGGATCTGACTGTCTATTCTTCTGATAGCAGGTGTTTAATCAAAGATCCCCGCTTTCTAGTGTTGCACAAGGACCAATCAGCATGGGTATGGGCGGGTTCATTTTCCATTGATGGGGATTTGATTGGCTGTTTACCTGCGGTCGCAGGATTAATAACGTTAACGTTAGTTCGGCCAGATAAACAATTAAAATATACTAATTAAAATGGTTGGACCTGTGAGATTTGTACTTTGTACTTTGTAGGTCTGCATTTTAAATGTAAGGAGTAAAAAGTATGTTTTTTTTCTCTGAAATGTAATGGAGTAAAAGTACAAAGTATACAAACCGTATAATACTTGAGTAAAGTACAAATCCCCCAAAACAGTACTTAAGTATTGTAACGAAGTATAATTACTCAAGTACTTTACACCCCTGCAAATTAACAATGTTTTATTTGTCCTTTTTATGCGGATAACATTAAAATCTTAAATTGTACCATTATGTCTCCCTTTAGACAACAAACATAATGCTAATGATGCACTTTTGTTAAGATAATTAGGTGACCATTCTCGGTCACTATATTCAGGTTGCATTAATAGTTTAATGCTCCTCAGATCACGTTTTCCTAATCCGGTGCTGACCTGTGAACTAGGTGCTAAAGGTCTTGGGATTTGTAGTCATTTTGTAGTCATACCATTTTCACCTTTTAAACCAATGCTGCCATCTACTGACAACAGAAAGTGTTGTGTTGAGAGGCTACCCGCTCTTGTAAACACCGTCGCCCAAAACACATTCTAGAGATTCCCACTTTTTACTGGTACATACGTTCATATCTAATAGTCTTTAGATGACTAAATATTGATGAATACTCATGAAATCTGATATATATATTCTAAAATAAGTATAATTTCACTTCACCTACCTGTCGACATGAAATTCCCAAATGCTGACAGTAAAAAAAGACTGGATGTTGCGCAAAATGGACCGTGACCGAATTTAGTTTTGGGCATTCCCAGACAGTGACCGAGATTGGTCTACGTTCCGTTAACCTGTCCCACCCCACGGGGTCAGTACCGACCCAAAAAATTACATCTGGTCATAAATCCATATTTTTTTAAATATTGCATATAAGTTGCGATTTTTTTGTCAAACGTTTTCAAGTATTAACATCACTAACATGTCACAAATGCATGTAGAATGTATATTATCATCAATACGTTAGTTTAGCAATAGGTTAAAAGTGCCATTAGATAATTTTAAGTTTTCGATTTTCTGAAGTCTATTCCAAGACGGAAACGGAAATGGAAATTTTGAACCATGGGAATTGTAGTCTTTTTGCGGCCATTTTGTAGAGGACATGCATAGCTGTCGACCAGCGTTGGAATTTCCCTTTATTAATTTCCTTAGATTTGTTGTACACATTATCTCAAGAGGGTACTGAACGAGATCAGTGGCAGTTTTTTAAGTTTGGTCATTATTATCATGGTGTTATTCACTGTCAAAGATGCAAAGACAAATCATAATTCATATTCTCATTTGTTTCATCACAATTTAAGCAAGCCTAGTAATAGACACAATAGTTCTGACACTGTGAATACATTCCCTGAGGTCCATAGATGTACCTAGATACCAAGAATATGCAAATAGCCCTTGTAGAAGTGGAGCAATATTCCATTTACCTAGGTAGGCTATATATTTTAGGCAGATTTTCACATCGTGTGGAACATGCCCAAGTCTGTCTTGTCAAAGGTATTGGTAGAAAATTAGGTACTATAATGTACTAATAGTATACTTAGTATATATTATATATTTATACCTATAATAGTTTTGGGACAAGTGGATAAAATGTGATGTTTCACTTCCCACCGTATCTCTGCTGTTTGCCTTTGTGGGGCAACAAGTTCACTAGTTTGAAAGTTTTGTATGTGTGTAATCCTCCCTCCTCCTAATATTTCCCCCAAGCCATCATTTGAAAGGTTAAAAGAGCTATGTCTTGTGTTTCTCTCTATGACTATAGACCTTATCCCAGGTAGTGTATGGATTGGAGGGATTAAATAGCATAATATGCAAATCTAATATAATCCTCAGAGTAAACTCCTTGTTTGGTTTTTATGTAACCAGGTTATTGTTGTTTACATAAGCGCAGCAGCTGCATATTATTTGGTCGAGAGGGAAGTGGGACTTTGTACAGATGGTTGTGAGGCTGTTTTCAGGTGCTAGATGCTCTAGTTTTTTTCTATGCCTGCATAAAGCCATATTCCCACATATCACATGCCCTGATTACAAGCACTGCCAAACCAACGGTACCTCACTTAAATATGTATAAATTGGCTGTGAATATGGCATCACACCACCGTCTTTGAAAATTGTGATGACTGGCTAATTCATCAGGTGCTGAATCAAAAGAAAGGAACAACAGCAATAACAAATGAAAGGATCATACCGGTCTTATTTCAAGTTTGTGCCGATCGTCTCTGTTGACCCTCTCCTTCACATTATTCATGGTGGCGTATGCATGGAGTCAGTGTATTTGGTCACAGTCTGTTATCGTATACCTTCAGAAGAAGCCATTCAGAATAATGAAAGACCACCACCACCCCAACAACAGCCTGTTCAAGTTGCTGCGGTCAGGCAAGCGCCTACGTACACACGTAACGAGAACAGAGAGACTACGGCTTAGCTTCTTCCCCCAGGCCATCAGAACATTGAACACTGAACTCTCCACACACAAGTACACATGAGCACACACATACACACACACAACACACATGCTGCATTCGCTCACACACAAACGGTCACTTTAAACAAAATGGAAAGGACACTCTAAAGGAACAAGGAAAATAAAGGTAACTTTAAGGAAAGAACTGATGAGGTTCTTGTATAGTATTTAGATATAGCAAGTATAGCATAAGGATATAGAGTAAAAACTGTATATTGTATAATAGTGTACATAGGACCCAGTGCCTTAAATCCGTAGCTAACATTGTATCTCAGGACTTTAGCATGTCTATTTTATCATGCCTATTTTATGTCTATTTTATTACCTGTTTATTATGTCTATTTTATTATTTTGTATTATTGCACAATCAAAGCGGGCATGGCAACCCGCATTTCACTGTATGCCCTGGTATGTATGTGACAAATAAACCTCTTGAATCTTGAATTCATTCTGTTGCAGTATGAAAAATGACTTTCAGACTTGAAAATGTAGCTACATAATCCATCAAAGTAAAAATGTCCATTCGCTGTTACCGTGTTGGTCTCCTATCAACTCGCTAGCATGCCTATGGGTTTGCTAGTCAAGTCAAGTCAAGTCAAGAGTTTTAATTGTCATGGCATACAGGTATACAATGAAATGCGGGTGGTCTAGCCCACAACGATGTGCAATACAGTGGTACATATAATAGAATCAAAGAAGAAAACAACATTGTGCAGTAACAGGTAACAGGTAACATGGAGTGACATCTCGGTATCTGTACATAGTTATTTACAGAGCATATGGGACATGCTAGTTAGCTTTGGTAGTGCAATACACTGTTCCTGTTATTCTAATTTAAAGTGTCCTTTCCTTTGGCCATAAGTGTGCGTGTGTGCGACATGAGTGTGTGCCTGCTCATGTTAAAGTGTTAAGTGGCTGCTCGTGTGTGAGCGTGCACAGTGTGCGTGTCGTGTGTGTGTTCATGTGTGCTTGTGTGTGGACAGTTCAATGTTCTGAGCACTCAATGTTCATTGTTCATGGCTCTGATTGCCTGGGGGAAGAAGCTGAGCCTAAGCCGCTCTGTCCTAGTAGCTGGGGTTCGCAGGCGTCTGCCTGACCTCAGCAGCTGAAACAGGCTGTTATTGGGGTGGTGAGGGTCTTTCATTATCCTGCAGGCTCTGGATTTGCACCTCTTGTTGTATAGAGCCTGCAGGGGGGGTAGTGCAATACCCGTGGTACGCTCGGCTGAGCGCACCACTCTCTGTAGGGCCTTCTTGTCCTGTGCCGTGCTGTTTCCATACCAGGCAGTGATGTTTCCGGTCAGGATGCTCTCTACAGCTCCTGAGTAGAAGGACTGGAGTATCTTTCCCGATACTCTGAACTTCCTTAACTGTCTCAGGTGGTAGAGACGCTGTTTCGCCTTCTTTACTACTGTGTCTATGTGTGTTGACCATGTCAGGTCCTCTGAGATGTGGACCCCCAGGTACTTGAAGCTGCTCACCCTGTCCACGGTAGCCCCGTTAATCATCAGTGGTGTGTGCGTCTCCTGCTGTCCTCTCCTATAATCCACGATCAGCTCCTTGGTTTTACCAATGTTCAGGAGCAGGCTGTTGTCCTGGCACCAGCGTTCCAGTACCTCAACCTCCTCCCGGTAGGCCTTCTCGTCGTTGTCCGAGATCAGCCCCACCACCACTGTGTCATCTGCGAACTTCACTATGGAGTTGGAGCTGAACTTGGCCACACAGTCGTGTGTGTAGAGTGAGTACAGCAGGGGGCTCAGAACACAGCCCTGGGGGGACCCGATGCTCAGGGTGATGGTGTTGGAGGTCTGACCCCCCACCCTGACCGCCTGGGGTCTTTCGCTCAGAAAGTCCAGTACCCAGGCGCTCAGGGCGGAGCTCAGACCTAGCTCGATCAGCTTGTCCACCAGTCTGGTGGGGACTATGGTGTTGAACGCTGAGCTGTAGTCAATGAACAACAGTCTCACATAGCCCCCCTTCTGACGGTCAAGGTGCGAGAGGGTGCTGTGCAGTACCTGGGAGACCGCGTCATCGGTGGACCTGTTTGTCCTGTATGCAAATTGCATAGGGTCCATATCACTGGGGAGGGAGGCACAAATGTGGTCCTTGACCAGCCTCTCGAAACATTTCATGACCACAGAGGTGAGTGCCACCGGTCTGTAGTCATTTGGGCATGTTGGGGAGGGTTTCTTCGGCACAGGGATGATGGTAGACATCTTGAAGCAGGCAGGGACCACTGACTCCGCCAGTGATTGATTAAATATGGCGGTGAACACAGGGGCCAGCTGGTTGGCACAGGTCTTGAGTATGCGTCCTGTTATGCCATCTGGGCCAGCAGCCTTCCTGGTGTTCACCTGCATAAATGCTCTTCTCACACTGTGTTCCGACAACGAGAGAGCGTCCCCGCCCCCCTGCGGTTGCCCCCCCCCCTCCACAACAGCCGGCGCGCCAGTGACGTCACTAGCCGGAGAGCCAGCAGCGCCACTGTCTACACCAAACCGAGCGTAGAAGATGTTGAGCTTGTCCGCGAGGGAGGCGTCGTCGCTCCCCATTGAGGGGGCGCTGACTTTATAGTCAGTTATTGTCTTCAGTCCCTGCCATAATCCTCTTGTGTCGTTTTGTGCCATTTGTGTCTCCAGTTTATCAGCATATGTCCTCTTAGCAAGTTTGACAGCCTTGCGTAGAGTATAGACTGAAGCCTTATACTCCTCCATGTTTCCTGACTCTCTACCCAGGTTGTAGGCGGTGGTACGAGAGTTCAGAGCTGCTCTGATAGTGCTATCCACCCACGGTTTCTGGTTTGGGAAAATCCGCACCGTTTTCCTGGGGACAATACCATCGGCTATTGTTGTAATGTAGCACACCACTGTGTCTGCTAGCTCGCTGACGTCACTGGCGCTTCCTTTGAATACATCCCAATCCGTGTCTGCAAGCACGTCCTGGAGCGTGGCCTCTGATTCGTCGGTCCACTTCTTTGTCTCACGTGACACGACGGCGTCACGCGATCTTTGTTGATATGCCGGAAATAGCAAGATGGAGTCGTGATCGCTCGAGCTTGTGGACCCCGTTAATGGCGGAGCGGCTACTGCCTTGTATCCAGCTCTGAACGGGGAATAACAGTGGTCGAGTGTGTTCTTCCCTCTGGTGGAGCAAGCGATGTGCTGAAAAAAGGACGGCATCACTTTCTTCAGGTTGGCCTGGTTGAAATCGCCGGCTACTACCATCGCTGCATCTGGATGTTTGATCTGGTGTTTGTTGAGATGATCGTGTAGTTCTCCCAGCGCTTTGCCCGTATTCGCGTGTGGGGGAATATATACGGCGGTCATGACGACCGCGGAGAACTCCCTCGGGAGATGAAACGGACGGCACAGAATAGAAAGGTAGTGTTCAGTGACCTCTGATTGGACCAACGACTGTGTTTTGCTTTGAAGGCCCGTCCTAGACAAAACTAGGTGAATCTGATAGGTGAAACATTTAGCTTAGGACAGGCCTTCAAAGCAAAACATTGTTGCTTTATCTAACTCGTTTATTTAACAATTTGGACATTGTTTTCCATACTCTACAACAATCAGTGGCTTCTTCTGAAGGTAGTTTAACAATGTATATGTGAGGTTTCGCCTGTTCCCTGGACCTTTAATTCCCTGTTCTCCTCACCTCACCAGCCCCCACCCTCGCAATGTTTTATTCTCCTCTGCTCTTCACCAGCCCCCACCCTTGGACTACCTTTCACAGTTGTGTGCGGTCAGGCAAGCGATACCGGAGTCTCAAGGCGAGCACAGAAAGACTCAGAAGAAGCTTCTATCCCCAGGCCATCAGGCTGCTAAACGAACAATGAACACTACACAACAACAACCATCAAATGCACATAGCACACACATCCACACGCACACACTCACTTTAAACAAACACACTGTAGCACCCACCCCACACACTTTATAGCACACACTCACTTTAAACAAACACACTGTAGCACCCACTCCCCACACTTTATATTTATTGATGAAGGATTGCACTACAACTCGTACACCTTACTGTAAATTGTACCTAAATTGTACCTCATCCCATTTCTGCTTTGCACTATATAGTACTGTACATTAGTACACTGCATAGTATTGTATATTATATGGTAACTCAGTTACGTCTATTCTGCATCGAACATTGTACATATGTCTATACTGAACACTGTGACCTCATTTTCTACTTTTCTACTTCTAAATTACATGCTATACTATGTTATTTGATACTATCTTGTCTAGCACAGTCTCTGGAGCGTAACAGTAAGAAGCATTTTGTATGAAAGTATTCTGTACTTCTGTATGACAACTATTAAAGAAACTTGAAACTTATGATTAGCGCCCCAGAGGGCTTTAAATACCTGGACCTCCCCTCCAGTCCTCGTCGGGTCGTTCTGTATGCTGGTTCTTTGTTCTGGACTCTTTATCCTTTTATGTGTTCAGTAGTGTTCATGGAGTCCTGGACCATCACCTGCCGCGTCTCCGGCGTGAGACGAGGTGCCAGCCATCACCACCTGTCGCCGTTTGCCTGGAGTGGGACACCGTCTACGCTCTCTAATCCTCTACGGGAGGTTTTCCAGTGTCCCACTCCAGACCTCAAGCCGGCGCGCATCGCTTCCTATACCACGGGAGGATGCGTCTCTCCAAGCCGGCGCGCTCCTACTCCAGACGCCCAAGCCGGCGCGCATCGCTTCCTATACCACGGGAGGATGCGTCTCTTCAAGCCGGCGCGCTCCTACTCCAGACGCCCAAGCCAGCGCGCTCCCACTCCAGACCTCAAGCCGGCGTGCATCGCTTCCTATACCACGGGAGGATGCGTCTCTCCAAGCCGGCGCGCTCCTACTCCAGACGCCCAAGCCGGCGCGCATCGCTTCCTATACCACGGGAGGATGCGTCTCTTCAAGCCGGCGCGCTCCAACTCCAGACGCCCAAGCCGGCGCGCTCCTACTCCAGACGCCCAAGCCGGCGCGCATCGCTTCCAAGGAGGATCTCCTTGCCAGGCCTCTGCCGTCGGAACCCTGCCATCCCTGTAAGCAGCTCTGGCCCTCGCCCTGTCCAAGGCCTTAACCCTGTTTCTCTGTCCCTGTCCCCAGCCCGCCTCCCCGGGCCTCTGTCCCTGTTCCCCCTCTCCATTGCCCCTGTTCCTGCCCTGACCTTTTGCCCTAGCCCTGTCCCTTAGCCTTTCCCCTTAGCCTGCTCGCCTCTTAAAGGCACAGTGTCACTTTTTTCCCTATTTCTTTGTTCCAGTGTTTTTGTGTTCTCCCTTAAAGGGACAGTGCCGCTTTTTGTTTGTATTGAATAAATGCCCTGTTTTGGCTTACTCTCATACCTGTCTTGTGTTGTGCGATTGGGGTCGGTTACAAACCATAACAGTACGACCCGACCCGTCGACGACCCCAGCCAGCACAGACAGTGTATGTGAGTTTGCCCTTTTTAGTTCCCTCTAACCCACTCTAGCTCCCTCTAGCTCCCTTTGGTTTCCCCTGTTTGTCTCCCCTGTTAGCTCCCCTGTTAGCCTCGTTAGTCTCCCCTGTTAGCTCCCCTGTTAGCCTTCGTTAGCTCCCCTGTTAGCTACCCTGTTTCCCCACTGCTAGGACTGCCCCTTCAGCTAGCAAGGTCAGTTTCCCCACTGCTAGGACTGCCCCTTCAGCTAGCAAGGTCAGTTTCCCCACTGCTAGGACTGCCCCTTCAGCTAGCAAGGTCAGTTTCCCCACTGCTAGGACTGCCCCTTCAGCTAGCAAGGTCAGATTCCCCACTGCTAGGACTGCCCCTTCAGCTAGCAAGGTCAGTTTCCCCACTGCTAGGACTGCCCCTTCAGCTAGCAAGGTCAGTTTCCCCACTGCTAGGACTGCCCCTTCAGCTAGCAAGGTCAGTTTCCCCACTGCTAGGCCTGCCCCTTCAGCTAGCAAGGTCAGTTTCCCCACTGCTAGGACTGCCCCTTCAGCTAGCAAGGTCAGTTTCCCCACTGCTAGGACTGCCCCTTCAACTAGCAAGGTCAGTTTCCCCACTGCTAGGACTGCCCCTTCAGCTAGCAAGGTCAGTTTTCCTCACTGCTAGGACTGCCCCTTCAGCTAGCAAGGTCAGTTTCCCTGCTGCTAGGACTGCCCCTTCAGCTAGCAAGGTCAGTTTCCCCACTGCTAGGACTGCCCCTTCAGCTAGCAAGGTCAGTTTCCCCACTGCTAGGACTGCCCCTTCAGCTAGCAAGGTCAGTTTCCCCACTGCTAGGATTGCCCCTTCAGCTAGCAAGGTCAGTTTCCCCACTGCTAGGACTGCCCCTTCAGCTAGCAAGGTCAGTTTCCCCACTGCTAGGACTGCCCCTTCAGCTAGCAAGGTCAGTTTCCCCACTGCTAGGACTGCCCCTTCAGCTAGCAAGGTCAGTTTCCCCACTGCTAGGACTGCCCCTTCAGCTGGCAAGGTCAGTTTCCCCACAGCTAGGACTGCCCCTTCAGCTAGCAAGGTCAGTTTCCCCACTGCTAGGACTGCCCCTTCAGCTAGCAAGGTCAGTTTCCCCACTGCTAGGATTGCCCCTTCAGCTAGCAAGGTCAGTTTCCCCACTGCTAGGACTGCCCCTTCAGCTAGCAAGGTCAGTTTCCCCACTGCTAGGACTGCCCCTTCAGCTAGCAAGGTCAGTTTCCCCAATGCTAGGACTGCCCCTTCAGCTAGCAAGGTCAGTTTCCCCACTGCTAGGACTGCCCCTTCAGCTGGCAAGGTCAGTTTCCCCACAGCTAGGACTGTCCTTCCAGCTAGCTTGTTCTCTCATGCTGGTCCAGCCCTGTCTGCTAGCCTAGCTCCGGCAGCTAGCACAGCCTCTTTGTTAATGTAGCAGTACAGCTAGCATAGGCCCTGTAGCTAGCAGTGCCCTGGCAGCTACCCTGTCCCTCTGCTAGCCCCACTTTTGGTGTAGCTTCCCCTGCTAGCATGGCCCAATTTTTTTTGTTTGTTGCTTTGTCGTTTCCCCTGCCCCGCTGTCTGATTTTTTGGGTCGCCCGGTGGCTCCCGTGGAGGGGGGGGTACTGTGAGGTTTCACCTGTTCCCTGGACCTTTAATTCCCTGTTCTCCTCACCTCACCAGCCCCCACCCTCGCGATATTTTACTCTCCTCTGCTCTTCACCAGCCCCCACCCTTGGACTACCTTTCACAGCTGTGATAAGTTATGATTAGCGCCCCAGAGGGCTTTAAATACCTGGACCTCCCCTCCAGTCCTCGTCGGGTCATTCTGTATGCTGGTT
The DNA here is from genome assembly GCF_963971535.1 of Notolepis coatsorum. NCBI lineage: Eukaryota > Metazoa > Chordata > Actinopteri > Aulopiformes > Paralepididae > Notolepis > Notolepis coatsorum. The sequence goes on from NC_140165.1 coordinate 204,341,726, forward strand.
CTTTGTTCTGGACTCTTTATCCTTTTCTGTGTTCAGTAGTGTTCATGGAGTCCTGGACGTTACCATCACCTGCCGCGTCTCCGGCGTGAGACGAGGTGCCAGCCATCACCACCTGTCGCCGTTTGCCTGGAGTGGGACACCGTCTACGCTCTCTAATCCTCTACGGGAGGTTTTCCAGTGTCCCACTCCAGACCTCAAGCCGGCGCGCATCGCTTCCTATACCACGGGGGGATGCGTCTCTCCAAGCCGGCGCGCTCCTACTCCAGACGCCCAAGCCGGCGCGCATCGCTTCCTGTATCACGGGAGGATGCGTCTCTTCAAGCCGGCGCGCTCCTACTCCAGACGCCCAAGCCGGCGCGCTCCCACTCCAGACCTCAAGCCGGCGCGCATCGCTTCCTATACCACGGGTGGATGCGTCTCTCCAAGCCGGCGCGCTCCTACTCCAGACGCCCAAGCCGGCGCGCATCGCTTCCTATACCACGGGAGGATGCGTCTCTTCAAGCCGGCGCGCTCCAACTCCAGACGCCCAAGCCGGCGCGCTCCTACTCCAGACGCCCAAGCCGGCGCGCATCGCTTCCAAGGAGGATCTCCTTGCCAGGCCTCCGCCGTCGGAACCCTGCCATCCCTGTAAGCAGCTCTGGCCCTCGCCCTGTCCAAGGCCTTAACCCTGTTTCTCTGTCCCTGTCCCCAGCCCGCCTCCCCGGGCCTCTGTCCCTGTTCCCCCTCTCCATTGCCCCTGTTCCTGCCCTGACCTTTTGCCTTGGCCCTGTCCCTTAGCCTTTCCCCTTAGCCTGCTCGCCTCTTAAAGGCACAGTGCCAGTTTTTTCCCTATTTCTTTGTTCCAGTGTTTTTGTGTTCTCCCTTAAAGGGACAGTGCCGCTTTTTGTTTGTATTGAATAAATGCCCTGTTTTGGCTTACTCTCATACCTGTCTTGTGTTGTGCGATTGGGGTCGGTTACAAACCATAACAGTATATATCAATATCTACAAGTAAACTGTGTGCAGACACCACCTTGAATAATGTGAAGGAGGGTAGCGATTGGCATAGACTTAAAATGAGACCGGTATGATCCTTTAATTTTTTCATAAGCTGTTATATTGTACAGGATTTCGGCCAAGAAGCACATACTGTAGTACATACTGCACATAGTGATTAATGCTTTTCATCATGTCCTTTATAGGCTTTTCATGACCTTATTTCATGTTATGGGCTGAATCACATAAATTTCCCATCATATCACACTGTCAATAATGATCACCAATTACATCCTTATAGATAAGCGTAAATATGATTTTTACAGTTCCACATAAACTTCCACAAACGGCCTCCCATGGGTGGTAATTAACCTATGAACTCCGTTTGAATGACTTTACCAACAGCTCTGCCATCCCACGAGGCCATTCAGATGACGAATGCCTCACGTCGAGCAATCGATGTGTGGATGACGGTGTCAGCCCACTCAACCCCCATAACCTCAGTCATCCCTCTCCAACGCTCCGCAGAGGCTGAGCGCTCAGCGTTTATTCACCGATCTGGCCGCTCAATGGCTCTGCCTAATGGGCCAGAAGAGAACAACGGTAGCAGCTTGCAGGAGCTCAACAACCCCCGCTACGACGACGATACACACATTTACCACTCTAATCAGATTTGTCTCAGAAACACCTTGGTATCTTATTATTTGCTATTCAAGTACTTTTAAAGAAAGGTAAAAAAGATTTTTTTTCTTTTTTTTTATCAAATTTTTTATTATTACTTAACATGAAAACAAGACAACACAATACAATAACCATAATAATAATACACGGAACTTCACAGGGAGATAACAGAACAATAATAATAAAAGAAATAACAATTTATAAAAACAGAGTACAACATTTTAATTTTAAAGGGGTACTATCTTACAATTGGCCTTTCCCAGTATTCAGTACCGTTTCCCGGCCGTGTGGCTCTATATCAATAACACTTATGTCTCTAATTCTCATATTGGCGCACTCTTCCAATTCCCCTCACATCCCTCACCCTCACCAAACTGAGTCATCTCAAAACGTGCATATCAAGTACTGCATTTTTTATTGAGTTTGAAACCTCCTGACCGTGTAAATCTGTCTTTGTGAATTTGTAGCGAAAAAAGCCTATAACTCTGATATTTGAAGTATAAACATATTAAACGTATCTGGTGCTTGGTGATAGAATGTTTCAATAATTTCTCTCAATCATGAACCCCTGAACACAAATGATTGACAGTTGATCAGCATCATCATTCACAATCTGGCTGTAAAATAAAGAAAGAAAGAAAGAAAGAAAGAAAGAAAGAAAGAAAGAAAGAAAGAAAGAAAGAAAGAAAGAAAGAAAGAAAGAAAGAAAGAAAGAAAGAAAGAAAGAAAGAAAGAAAGAAAGAAAGAAAGAAAGAAAGAAAGAAAGAAAGAAAGAAAGCAACATATTGGTGACCAAAATCAAAGTAAGGTGTTTGACTAAAAACGCCATGGTATGTGTTTACAGTAACAGGGTTGACGGCCAGGGGTGTGGTTCGAATAACAAGGTCGGCTAACACCCTCTCACCCTCCCCTTGCTGGAGAAAGCGTTGCCATGCAGGCCTCCGGTTGCTATGATGTATGTATCTCTCTCTCCTCCCTCCATCTCCCTCCCACCACTCATGACTGATGCTTTTCCATTAGCATGGGGGGCTTTTAAATCTCCAGGCTTGCATGGCCAACACCTAAATAAATCGCCTCTTTGCCTTCCCACAGCTAGCCCTCCGCTCCCCCACCCCTATATCTTAATCGTTATATCCAGTCGTCACCCCTCATCCATTCCCTCGCTCTCCCTCCAGTCCTCTAATGTCAAGCCCTCCTCTATCTCTCCATCATCACCACTACCATCATCATCATCATCATCATCATCATCATCATCATCATCATCATCATCATCATCATCATCATCATCATCATCATCGTCACCAAGTCCCCACCGCTCCCCTCTCCACAATCACCCCCCATCGTTCCACCTGCTCCCCCCCCACCAATGCCGTATCTTTTAAATGCCTCAGTAATCCCCCACGTTCTTCTACGCGGCCAGTGTGTACCTTGAAAGGCTGCCCCGTTATCGAAAGAAAACGGAGTGAGTAGACGTCGCCGCAGGGGGAAGATTAATGCCACATCATATCAGTCTCTCCTTCCATCTCCTTGCATGTGTTTGGCCTGCCTATTGTCTTTATTGAAAGATTGAAGTTGAAGAGTGATATTCCCTCTTTCAATTTGCCCTGCCAGTGGGTCAGGCCGAATGCAGTGAAACACAATGCCGGGCTGTCACATTTGATCAACATGAGGTAGATGGCTCTGGGCCCTTTTTATTGTGTGTGCGCTTCTTCAAATGGCGCTTTATGGCAAGTCATCCCTATTAATTTAAAGATTCCGCTAAGTGTTTACAAGCAAAGATAAAGAACAGGAAAATCGATTCCAAAATGCCAAGTTAGACGGACACTAAATTAAAAGGAACAATCTCCTTTAAGTTAATGAGTTAGACTATGGAAGCATTTTTGTCCATGAAAAGGTTACATAGTGCAGGTTTAAAAAAGTTATGTTTGTTTTCTCCTGCCCTACCATTTACATTTACATTTAGTCATTTAGCTGACGCTTTTATCCAAAGTGACTTACAAGTTCTGTACGACAAGTCATCAGGAAGGGTACAATCAGCTGAGTAACAATGTTCATCAAAGTGTTGAGTGCTACAGTGTAGGTTAGTATATAGGACAAGTGCATGACAGTAAGGTTAGTTAGGGTTAGATTTTATAATTTTTTTATACTATTATGTATACACTATTATACAGATTCAAATGCCATATTCAACAGAATGAGGGCGGGATCCACTAAGAATGGATTGCGCGGTGGGAATTGCACCCTTACTTACAATTCATTATGAATTAAAAATGGGGGACCCTAATGTAAACAAGACGAAAGTCTTTCTCTGGTCTGCATCCCCTTAACAATTGTGTGTATTGAGCCATACTGTATTGTACCCATTCTGCAATCTGTGAATAACATTTTTAATCAATCAATCACCTGCGCTGGGTTTGCATGCAAATTCTGCTCCGTCTTTGCGAGCTATCCACTAACAACATTGTGCGGATGAGATACCAGCGCAGACAAGCCCATTATGTGTGGCTCGCGGTGTGTGTGTGTGTGTGTGTGTGTGTGTGTGTGTGTGTGTGCGTGTGTGTGTGTGTGTGTGTGTGTGTGTGTGTGTGTGTGTGTGTGCGTGCGTGCGTGCGTGCGTGTGTGTGTGAGAGAGAGACGGAGAGAGAGAGAGAAACGGGTTGTTTCATTCATAACAATGAATTCTGCCGGTCGCCTTGCTTAAAAAGTCGTCGCCTGGCAAAAATCGCCCGCCGTGTGCGTTGGACTATAGACACAAACTACTAATTAAGCAAGCTCTATACATTAATATAATTATGAAATCAAATATAGGCCAGGGCTTTACAACTTAATAAAGAGATTGAATACAATTAAATGGGATATAAACTAAATTAAATATAGCACAATAGAATATAGTACAATTATATGTGATGAATGTAATTGGAATAGGACATTACAAATATGCAATGACGAAAGATAGTGACAAAAACACAGGACGCAATGTGTCATGAAAATACAAATTAAGCAAGCTCTATACCTTACGAAGTAAACAAAATACAATACGAAATGAACGGAATAATAATGGTGAAAAATATGTTATGCACATAACGTACTTTCCACCATTAGTATTCCGTTCATTTCATTTCATTGTAAAATGCTGGTTTGATACAAACCAGATATCATTAAAGGGGAGCTATCTTATAAATGGCCTTTTCCTGTGGTTTGCATTGTTTTCTAGCAATGTGGGAGTGTACCAACACTGACTAGATGTGAAATCTCTAGCTACTCCCGTTTCTTCAGTTCAGCTCAGACAAGAACCTCCCCCACTGAACCAAGCCATTCAGAATTGACTCGCTACCCTACACGTAGGCAATGTAGCAAGACGCTGATCTGCATATCTCAGCCCCCTCTGTGGTTGTAGCCACCTCCCACAATCAACAATTTGCTCAACAACGGAGCGAGTGGAAATAAGGCGAAAGCGGTTTCCCTGACGGATAGAGAGAGGGAGAGAGAGGCTCTCATACGGTGCATTTACACACATCCGACTGCGTGTGTGTGGGGAAACACATGCATGCTCTCGGAGCATCTCTCCTCTCTCTCTCTGTCTGTCTCTCCCTCTCTCTCTCTCTCTTCCTCTATATCTCTCCCTCTCTCTCTCTTGCTCGCTCGTTCTCTGCCCTCTCTCTGTCGGCACGAGTTCGCGTCACGTCAACCTGTTTCAAAATATCATAGCGCACACGCACACTCCCACGCACAACTTGAAGCCCTCGCTATGGAATATCAATTTCTTCTTCCTCGTATTCGGGGTCACTCTCCGGATCGTAAATGTATGGTTGAGCCATATCGTTTGTGTATTAGTTTCACTTTGACGTTAGTTTGGCCATAGAGTAGTATGGGCGGAGCTATTTGCTATCGCGCAGGTGGATGTCTGTCACTCAAATTGCATTTCGAGTATGGGCGGAGCCCAGCCAAAAACAGCTTGGTTTTTGTAAGGGGAGAAAATGCTGCTCTATAGGACTTGATTAGAAATACAAAACAATGATTTAATTTTTTTTTAAAACCTTACAGATGTGTTCCATAGACTTACAGGAATTGTGTAAAATTGCCCAAATTGTGAAAGAAATAGTAGGATAGTAGCCCTTTAAATCTGAATAAAACCAAATGCATGCTATTTGGAAATCGCAAAATAAATACAGAACTCCATCTGGAAATTGAAAATGTCAAAATCGATAGAGTATATGAAATCACATTTTTGGTGTCTCAATAGACCACAAACTCTGCTGGAAACCACACATAAAATATCTGTGCTCAAAGATTGCGAGAATATTGGGATGGGTAAAACGAAATACATCTTAAATCAGAAATCACTATACACTCTGTATTGCACACTCATTATACCCTACATGTATTGTGTTGACGTTTGGAGAAATACATATAAAACCAACCTACAAAAGATATGCACATTGCAAAAAAATATCTATAAGGATTGTACATGATGCTTGTGACATCCTCGGGCACGACGCAAAACACAAGTTGATTTCTTGAACTGATTTGAATGAAGAAGCATCCAAAACGTCATCTAAACCGTAAAATCTGTATGAGTACGAATGCATACAAAAGATACCATTACTATCAAGTCCATTAACAATGGTTGGAAAGTCACTATACATACACCACAAGTGTCATCTCCATCAATCAATACCTTATTGGCTGCGTGCCAGTACATGAGAACATCGATGCTTTACTGTAGTGTGTCTTCTGTCAGTTTCTTGGAAGATTGTCTTGATACGTTGGCTTGATGGCTTGTTCTTTAGTTATTAGAACGGCAGGTAATTTCATTAACACTCAAGTTCATAGTTCCAACGTAAGAGAGAAGGCGGAAATACGTCACCGGATACCGGCCCTCATTTATCAAAATTCCTTAGAAAGTGTTCTATTTTCATACGTAAACGCAGAATTTAGAATGTGTGCACGCAAAAAGAAAAAAAAATGTATCACACGTGCGTACACACCTGTCTTGATAAATATCACTTTGATCCTACTCTTGAGCTCGTGCATGGTTTTAAGTATTTGCATACTAGAACCGCCCCGATTATCCATATATGGTCATGAAACACCCCCATGGGATGTGAAATAATGGACTGACCCGAGGGAATTGCGTGTTATGGAGAAATACGAGACAGGCTGACAGACATGTACACGTACGGTGATGTCGGATATTATATCTCTTAAAGACCATATTAACTAATAAAGCCCGTGCTGGAATATGACTGCCTTTTTTCATTTTGTTCGATTAATACCCAGGGATTAAAGTTCTCCTCAATTGTATTCCAAATCGCGACGGATTTTCCGTAAATTTTCTACCTGCTGCATATGATTTCTAGAGGCATACAATCTATTTTGATGTCAGTATTGGGTAGCCTATATAAACAATAATACGAGAGCATATACAAGACCAATGAATCTCACTGCCATGTATGATGTAGCCTATACGCCATGTGTAGCCTGCCTATGTGATAAATACAAACATGAACTTGAATTCCATCATCATATTTACATAGTCTGTCCACTATGTTTATTACTTTGTTATTTCCCCCCCCCCCCTATCTATGTAAAGCGACCTTGCATGGGTCTCTTGAAAGGCGCTATATAAAATGAAGCTCTATTATTATTATTGTTATTATTATTATTATCATGTCTGTGCACGGAGCTCACAAAAAAAATACTGTCTTTTACTGTTAGTCTCAGTGAAGTTTCAACGGAGCGAGGTAATCTATTCTAACCAACACATTGAAGTAGAAAGCATTTCGTTGTGGCCAATCTTATTTCGAAACATGACACAAAATAATAGTACAGTATGTCGCTTTTTATTTAAAACAATATTTAATCGCGTTTGGAGGTGGGTGTTCTGTAACCCCTTTCGTGACTGTGATGCACCGAGTGAATCCACAGTCACTTGCTCCTCAATAGGAAACCAACCTAGATTTACCCTGAAGGACTGGTTCTAACCGAACCGTTCGTTAGACAAGAATCACAGAGAAATGTCAAAGGTACTCAGAGTTGCACGAGGGTTTCGGACAGAGATACGGGATGGTTTGAAAGCTCGGCGTTGCTAATAAACATTTTAAATATTTTTTATAAACTGGTCAACACGGCATTATTTCCGGCGTTGGCTGTCTGGTGTGATCACAGCGCATGCGCATCATGCACACAACGCCGGAAATAATGCAGTGTTGACCAGTTTATGAAAATTATTTAAAATGTTTATTAGCAACGCAGAGCTTTCAAACCATCCCGTATCTCTGTCCGAAACCCTCCTGCAACTGTGAGTACCTTTGAAACGTCTCTGTGATTCTTGTATAACGAACGGTTCGATCAGAACCAGTCATTCAGGGTAAATCTAGGTTGGTTTCCTATTGAGGAGCAAGTGACTGTGGATTCACTCGGTGCATCACAGTCACAAAAGGGGCTAGGTGGTTGATGGTGGTTGAGAAGTGAGAGAGAGAACCATTGTAAGTTCTCTCTATTTATACACTGTGGAGCGCAGTTCTGGAAGGTTCTGCTATGACATCACTGCGGCATCCTCAAACCTCAAGACCGTTCCAGAACGTGCTAGCCTGTTCTAACCGGGACTACTATGACATCATACTGAAGCTTAACTTGAATTACACTATGACACGGCGGCAGTTACACTAGGTGTTCTGCGTCTGCCCCCCGTGCCAAACAAGCAAGCCAACCTCTTGTTCCCGCAATACTGTGGCTATTTCACAATGAACTATAATGAATTACGGTTCATACAGAACACGCGCCAGTGTCGGGAGTAATGCACAAAAGCTTATTTCCGCGTTGAAACTAATGCATGAACTGAGGAGCGCATATGCCGTAGTAACGATATTCTACCACTGGGCGTCAGCTACGCATGCTCAGAGCTGTGCGTAGACATAAGCACAAAGTCAACTTCACGTTCAAATTGATAAATCCCACACTTTGCTTAGAAATGGTTGTACACATGGGTTAAGCACATATCTGTGCGTACGCAACGTTGATAAATGAGGGCCCTGCCTGGTGTCAACTCTCGTGAGATGTGGTAATTGCACAAATAAAATAGAAAAAACAGTGTGCCACTAATATGTATCTTATATAAAAACAAATAAGAAATACATTGAAAAGCAATTGAGTGTATCATTACTATTATTATACAAAATAAGCATATAAATTGTAAACATAAATAACTATATTAACCAACTGTTAACCATAGCTGCAGTTACACTCCCACCAATTACACATACCAATAAATGTGGAATGTCTTATTGCACATACTTATAGAATGTGAAATTTCTTATTGTGGATATTTAGGACCAATTGGATTCAACCAGGTAAGTATCTCCCTTTAGTGCAAAACAAAAACAAAAAACAAAAACTCCTATTTTTAGAGTAAATGCAAGCAGAAAATGGGTAAATGCCAAAACAACTTAATGTTAAATGACTCACTAGTGCTCTAGTCTGCTTCTATTAATGTAATGATCTTGTGTATTGGTCTCTCTAAATACACCGTACTGGTTGTAGCTTTCCCTTTGCTATCGTATGTGGTGTGGCTTACTAGCAGCTTCAACTTTCTGACTCTACCATCTTGTCCTGGGTAGACTTCAGTGACTCTTGCTAGTCGCCATTCGTTGCGTGGTGTCAATTCATCTTGGAGAAGGACGATGTCATCGACTTTGGAGTTCCTTCTGGTTTTACACCACTTCTGTCTCTGTTGTAAGTTGAGAAGATATTCTTTCCTCCATCTTGTCCAAAACTCGTTCGCCAAATACTGAACTCGGCGCCACCTCTTTTGTAGGTACAAATCTTCTTTGATGAATTGTCCAGGTGGGGGCAGAATGATTGTAGATTTCATCGTTAGAATGTGATTCGGGGTCAAAGGGTCAGGTCCGGATGGGTCATTCAGAAACTCGGAGAGCGGCCTGCTATTTATTACGGACATGACCTCGTACAGGTACGTCCGGAGAGAGGTGCTGTCAAGCCTTTGTGAGGACTGGTCCAGTATGGTAGTCAATATGCTTCTTATCGTTCTTATTTGCCTCTCCCATACACCGCCCATGTGGCTTGCCGCTGGAGGATTCATGAGAAACTCACAGCCGAGAGCCTTCAGTCTTTCTTCACTCATTCCCTTCATGAGTTCTGTAAATTCTCTTCTTGCGCCAACAAAATTGGTTCCTTGATCGCATCTGAGTTGGCGAACGTTTCCTCTGATCGCAATGAATGATCTGAGTGCATTGATGAATGAATCTGTGGTCATATTGTCAATCACTTCTATGTGAACGGATCTTGAGCATAGACAGGTGAGTATGAGTCCATATCTTTTTAGATATTTTCTTCCTTCTTTTACACAGATTGGGCCGAAGCAATCTATCCCGGTGTAGGTGAAAGGTGGAGTTGCTTCCATCCGATCTTGAGGTAGGTCGCCCATTCTCTGTTCTTCGTGGTGTCGTCTATACATTCGGCACTTGACTGCATCCCATTAGCTCTGAGTGCGTTTGTGGTCATTCCACGCCCTTGGTGCTGGATCTTTTCGTGGTAGTGTTTGATGATTAGGGATGAGATGTGGCTTTTCTGTGGAAGTATCGCTGAATGTTTTATGTGTGGGTGTAGCTCCGCTTGGCCTAAACGCCCTCCCACCCTGAGGATCCCGTTTTTGTCCAGGAAGGGGCTTAGCCTTTGTAGCTTACTTCCCTTTGTCTTGACAAGTTCCTGCTTTTGCTTGAGTTCTTTTATCTCAGCCAGGAAGACCTCTTCTTGAGCAAGCTTAATGATAGCAAGCTCAGCTTCTTTTCTTTCTTCGATACTCGTATTTTCGTTGGTGCGTTCTTTCAGACCTTTATGTTCTTTGGCCATTCGCTTTAACCTTGCCACTGCCTTTACAGCTCTTGTCCAGTCAGAGAACTTCTAGTAAAGATCTCTCTTCCTTTGTCTCAGTGTTACACACGAGAGTCTTGCGAAGTTCTGGGTCATCTTCGTTGACCTCTCCCTTCTTGCATTCTCTGAAGAGTGGACCCTTTTGCCAAAGAAACTTTGGTCCGGTGAACCAGTTTGAGGACTTAAATTGATCTGCAGTCAAACCTCGAGAAGCGTGATCCGCGGGGTTGTCCTCAGAAGCAACATAGAACCACTGTTCAGGTTTTGTACTTGACTTAATTCTTTCAATGCGGTTGGCTACGAAGGTTTGAAATCTTCTAGCATCGTTGTTTATGTAGCCAAGAACAACTTGGGAATCCGTCCAGAAGGATTCTTGTAGGTCTTGGATTTCGAGCTCATTCCGGAGCATGTCGCTGGTTCAAACGGCAACAACTGCTGCAGCGAGTTCGAGTCTTGGTATTGTTGTAACTTTCGTTGGAGTAACTCTTGCCTTTCCCATTACTAGACAGCAATGGACTTCATCAGACTCGTTGATTGTTCGAAGGTAGGAACATCCGCCGTATCCTGTGACGCTTGCATCTGCAAAGTGGTGAAGTTCGTAGCCTTTGACATCGCCGAAATCTGGAGGTACGTAGCATCTTTGTACGTGTGTCTCGGACAAATTGGGGAGGTCTCTGAGCCATGACTCCCATTGAGGTCTTAGGCCTTCTGGTAGTTCATCGTCCCAGTCGACTTTGTCTCTGCACATCTGCTGGAGAACTTGCTTCCCGAGGAAGACAAAGGGTGCCACGAACCCCAAGGGGTCATATATGGAGGCTACGGTAGAGAGCACGCCTCATCTTGTCAGTGGATGGGGCTTTACTTGGACTCTGAACTGGAAGGTGTCGGATGTAACACGCCACTCTACTCCAAGAGCTCTTTCCACATGTAGTTCTCCTAAGTCCATGTCTTGTTCCTTAACTACAGCACATTTTTCTTCTGGGATGCTTGCCATGATGTTTTTGTTGTTAGAGACAAACTTGTGCAGTCTCAACCTCCCAGTGCTGCAGAGTTCTCTTGACTCTTGGACAAGTCTTATAGCCTTGTATTCACGTTCCACGCTTGCCAGACCATCGTCCACGTAAAAATCCCTTTAGATGAAGCGTCTGGTTTCCTTGTTGAACTGGCCTTTTCGATGCGCTGCCAGATGTTTTAGGCCGAAGTTGGCACAGCCTGGGGACGAGGCTGCCCCAAACAGGTGGACCTTCATTCTGTAGACTGATGGTGCTGTATCCATTTTGCCATTCTCCCACCATAAGAAGCGTAGATAATCTTGATCCTTTTTTCTTACTTGAAACTGGTGGAACATTTTCTCGATGTCGCACATGACTGCGACAGAGCCCTTTCGGAAGCGGCACAAGACACCAACCAGTGCATTTGTTAGGTCGGGACCAGTGAGCAGATGGTCGTTGAGGGAAGTCTCTCGGAAGCGAGCAGAACAGTCAAATACGACGCGTATTTTTCCTGGTTTCTGCGGATGATACACCCCGTGATGAGGTATGTACCAGGCCGGGCTGTTGTCTATCTCTTCCTCAGGGACTCTTTCTGCGTCACCACGGGAGATGATATTCTCCATAAAGGTACAGTAGTCCTTGTAATAGTTTCCATCTTTGTTCAATCTTCTTTCGAGACCTTTCAGGCGGTGGATAGCGCTGATCTTGTTGTTAGGTAACTCTGGTCGTTCTTTTTTGAACGGCAAGGGCATCTCAAAGTGACCGTTTTCCTTCTGTGTGATGTTCTCTTTCAGCTTTGATAAGAACTTCAGGTCATCTTGTGAGATGGGATTATCTTCTTTGAACCTTTCTGAGAAGTCGGACTCTAGGGCCTTTAGTATTTCTGTAGGAGTCACTTCTTTCACTTTGAGCCGATTTACATAGTGTACTTCTGTTCGAAGGTTGATTGAAGACTCAACATCCGGTGTCACTTGTTTTACTTCTATATGATGACTCGTTCCGATGGCATCTCCGAAATCAACACAGGGACTTCCACATCCCACGATGCTCCATCCTAAGTCCGTCCATTGTGCGTAGGGCTGGTTCGATTTGCCGGATACAACTTCCCTTGGTAGAAGCGCTTCGGAGCAGTTGTACCCGATGAGCAGGCCTACTTCGCAGTCCAACAGAGGTGCTATGTCTTTCTGAAGGTGCTCCAGGTGAGGACTTTGCTTTTTCTCTCGTTGGAATGTGAGCTCTGTTGACTGGGATGAACTCTCTTGTATAGGCTGGTGGCAGGGATATCGTATTGCCTGTATTGTAGCCACGTACTTGTAGATCACTCATTTTTTGAGAGTTTACTGTAGAGGTTGCAGTCATCGTGGTGAGTCGTAACTTGATCTGGTCTTTGTTGGCTTTCAACGTGTCGGCCCTTCCCTTAGAATGAAGGTCGAGTCGCTCTGGGAGTCCAGCAGCGCATACACAAGGACTTCTTCTGCTGGGCAGGTTGTTGATGATAGCCAGACTGGGATGATTGCAGAGGTGATCGCGCCAACATTACCAATGATGGCTCTGTGAGTCGTAGCCGCTGTAATGGGTATTTCAGGAGGCGTCGATTTAGTTTCCTCTTTATCTTGGTACTCCCTTTCTCTGACGTGTGTAGGTTTCCTGTATTCCTTGGCTCTGTCCGAGTGCAGTGATGTAGGGTGCCGCTTGTGGCACACGTCGCATTCACTCTTTTTGTTACAATCCATTGAGAGATGGCCAGACTTAAGGCAACTGAAACACAGCCTGTTCTCTTTAATGAAAGAGGTTTTTTCTTGTTCTCCTTCTTTCATGAACCTTCTGCATTTGAGCAAGGTGTGTCCATCCCTCTTGCAGAAGATACATGTCATGACCGTCTTCTCGTTGGAGCTTGTAGCCAGTACCTTTGCTCCAACGGTCCTATTTCTTCTGTCCTTTGGGTGCTCTGCTTCGCCTTGTTTGATTGAATGCATGGAGGTAATTGGGTGACAGGCGATCCTTACTTCGTAATTCAGGAACGCGATGAACTGGCTGAAAGTTGGGAAATGGCCATTCCGATCTTCCATTTCAACAGACCTTCTACTCCACCTGGCCATCAACCAGTCTGGAAGCTTGGAGATAATCTTCCTATTCTCGTTACAGTCATTCAGGATTTCCAGGGCCTTTATGTGAATCATAGCCGCCTCACAACTGCGGAGAAAATCAACGAAGCTTCTGAGCCCGAGGCTGTCTTTGTGTCCGATCTTGGGCCACTCGTTGAGCTTCTCTCTATAGGACTGTGCGATAGTGAATGGGTTTCCATATCTCTCGTTCAAAAGCTTCCACGCTGCAACATAAGCGTTCTCTGTGCCGAGTAGGAAATAGCCATCGATCGCCTTTCTTGCATCTCCATTTACATACTTGCGGAGATAGTAGATCTTTTCATTTTCCTTGATGTTCTTCTGATCTATCAAAGTTTGAAATTATAGTTTCCAGTCATTGTATAGTAATGGATCCCCTTTGAATACTACAGGTTCAGGAATGGGGATTCTGTTTGAACTCACTGCGTCAGCTACGATCCTGACGAGCTCGGAAGTACTTTCACCCAGGAGGGGGGCTACCGTTCTTGGTGCAGAGAGCACATACGGGGAAGGAGGAGTTGTAGGAGCAGGTATTTGGTTGATTGCTCTCCTCTCGCTATCCACTTCGATGCTTAGCTTCTCTTCTTCTTCTGTAGTCGCCACTTGGTTGTACACTTGGTTTCTCGCTTGGGCTGCACCTAGACTTTTCATTTCCTCCAGTTGCTGTACTCTTCTTTTCCTTTCATCCAGGGTTCTTTGGAGGGCTGTATGCTGCAATATCATTTGAGCTTTGATTGTAGCTTCCTCTTCCTCCTGCTGCATTCTTCTTTTCAACTCATCTGTCATCATTCTCTCTCCAAGCGACGCTGGACAGCTGCTGCTTCTCTCTCCAAGCGATCTGCCTCTCTCTCCAAGCGACGCTGGACAGCTGCTGCTTCTTGTTCGGCTATCTGTTCTTTAGCTTCCTCTTCCAGCCGCTGTATTTCTCGATGTTCTTGGTGTTGCTCTTTTGTTAGCTTGAGAACAGCTTGGCCTGCAGCAACGTCGGCAGCAGCATCTTGGCGTCTTGCTGTGGACCCTCTCGAACTTGCGGAGGTCTTCTTAGAGTTGGAGAAGTAAGAGTTGTTGCTTCCTGTGAATAGAGTACTGTCTTCAGGATAGTCATCTTCATCTTCAGGTGTTCCATACAGTCGGCTTGAGGCTCTTTTGAAGATGATCAGGGATGTTTGTGAGCACAGATCGACTCTCCTACGGGTTTCCTGATCTGGCGTGTCAACTTGTCGTAGTTCTTCATATGCGCGCTGGACGTCAGCGGAGAAACCACGGATTTCAGTGATGACTGTTTCGAGTTCCTCAGTTCCTGTCTCAGCTTGCGATAGTATCTCCTTGGCGTTTCTCATGGTAGTTTTCCATCTCTTATATACGACTTGGAACCTTTGCTGGAGATCTATAATTTTCTTCTCTTGCATCTCTCTGCCCTTCTCTGTCAGAGTTATGATTCTTCCACTTTTTCTTGTATTCCTTTCAGCAGTGTCGCTGTCTTTACACCTTTCGGGCTGCTCTTGGGAATCTTCTGTGTTTCTAGGTTCCTCTTCAACCTGTTCGATGATCTGTTCCTTTGGAGCTATTGTGTCATCTTCTTGTTCTAGCTCAGTAATCTCTCCTTCATGTGACATGTTGAAGACTATGTGTAAATGTCAAGTTAATATGCAAGACTAATAAGTGTATAAGCCTTGTTATTATTACTTGAAGTGTGATTACTTAATTGATTGCTTAGTTATAAATGTAGACTTAATTAACCAAGCTAGTTTACTTATTTAACTGGGCTGGTTGACTTATTTTATACCAGGCTAGTTGCCTTTACTTAACTAGGCTGGTTGACTTATTTTATACCAGGTTAGTTTACTTTACTTAACTAGACTGGTTGACTTATTTTATACCAGGCTAGTTTACTTTACTTAACCAGACTGGTTGACTTATTTTATACCAGGCTAATTACTTTACTAATGTAGGCTGAATTCCCATTTACTCTATATGTATCAAATAAGGTTGAACAATGAAATTGCACGTTTAACCTCAAGGCTCTTATTTTCAATACATGCATTAATGGGGATCTAAACTACAGAAGAATACGGTGTTTCAAAACGGTACAAATCAAACACATGGAAAAGAGGCTACACCTTGTAGCTGTGACTCACTCCTATCACCCTTCTAATACATTTACAAAATTACCCTTTGTGGAATCACTTCTTCTTGAGTGTCCAACCTTATGGCTTTTGCAACTATATAACTCTGTGCAACTGTTTGCCTTGTTAGTACATCTACAATATTACCCTTTGTGGATCACTTCTTCTTGAGTGTCCAACCTTATGGCTTTTCTTGCTAATATAACTCTTGATGCAACGTTGCCTTTTAGTGGTGATGAAAGCGAGTTGAAACTTTACACGGATGCCGTCATTCCTTGGTGCTGTTGTTGATAAACGTTGTCTTGAACACCGGCGCCATCTTGTGGTTTACACCGTGGTCCATCCCATGCGCTGCTTCATGACGAGCGATGAGACGAACACCGGCGGCACCATCTTGCTTCCAACTTGACTTAACGTGCAGTTAAGATTTTACTGTGACATCCTCGGGCACGACGCAAAACACAAGTTGATTTCTTGAACTGATTTGAATAAAGAAGCATCCAAAACTCCATCCAAACCGTAAAAGCTGTATGAGTACAAATGCATACAAAAGATACCATTACTATCAAGTCCATTAACAATGGTTGGAAATTCACTATACATACACCACAATTATCATCTCCATCAATCAATACCTTATTGGCTGCGTGCCAGTACATGAGAACATCGATGCTTTACTGTAGTGTGTCTTCTGTCAGTTTCTTGGAAGATTGTCTTGATACGTTGGCTTGATGGCTTGTTCTTTAGTTATTAGAACGGCAGGTAATTTCATTACCACTCAAGTTCATAGTTCCAATGTAAGAGAGAAGGCGGAAACACGTCACCGGATACCAGGGGTGTCAACTCTCGTGAGATGTGGTAATTGCACAAATAAAATAGAAAAAACAGTGCGCCACTAATATGTATCTTATATAAAAACAAATAAGAAATACATTGAAAAGCAATTGAGTGTATCATTACTATTATAGAAAATAAGCATATAAATTGTAAACATAAATAACTATATTAACCAACTGTTAACCATAGCTGCAGTTACAATGCTGGTTATAGATATCCTACCAATTGTTTATTTTTTTAAGTCAAACTCTGAAATTTAATGATTTGGTTAAATTTAAAACTGCACAATTCATGTTTAAAGCTAAATATGGTCCCTGGCAACATACACAATTTTTTCATGGGCAGAGATGGGGGTTATGATCTAAGAGGGAAATTGAAATTAAAACAACCTATTGTCCGTACGACTCTGAAAAGCAAGTGCATCTTAGTTTGTGGGGTATCCATTTGGAATGGCCTTGATGTAGCAACAAAAACAAGTAATACTATTGAAATATTTAAATGCAGATATAAACAGGAATTCTTGGACAAGTATACGTTAGAGGAGCTTGAAAATAACATGAACTAGTATTTTTTGTAATTATTTATGTATCTTTTGCTGTAGTGGATATGTATATATATTTTTTATATTGATAGATAATTTATTACACATTAATATGATATTGTAAGGAAGGGACAGGACCAGATAAGCTTTGCTTCTTTCTGTCACTTCTTGAACAAAACCATTTGTTGTGTAATTGGACACAGGTGTGGTGACGAGGCTCCACGCCCTAACAGTTGCTGGTATGTCATAAATGTATAGATGTAGCAGTACTGTCTATCTGTATGTCGTGTATGTCATATATGTTATGATTAATTGAAAATGGGGGACCCTAATGTAAACAAGATGAAATTATTTCTCTGGTCTGCATCCCCTTAACAAGTGTGTGTATTGAGCTGTACTGTATTGTACCCATTCTGCAATCTGTTAATAAAGTTTTCAATCAGTTCCTTGTTGTCCACCATGATGCAACCAAGGCCTACCGGGAAACAAGCCATATTCATATACTGTTGAGGCCTTAGGGCAAGTCATATAGGCTTGGTTGTAACAAGCTATGTTGATTATTGCTTCCATGTCTAGGAAGATATATATATATATATATATATATATATATATATATTTATTTTTTATTTTTATTTTTTTATTACAAATTTGTGTGTTTATTGTTGAAAATATTTGAGATAAATAAAGATCAAATCAAATCAAACATATTGGTAAACAAGCGTATTGCTGAAAATATACACTATGGCTGCTGTTTTGACAGGGTTAGGGTCTTTACTCTTGGCTACATTTGAAAAGAACATTAATTGTGACATGCTCTCACAGAATCAGAAGTCGCAATGGCAAATCTACATAGGAATGCCTTCATGTCAACGCTACAGGCCTCTTTGTAATTAATTACTTAATCATAATTAAAATAAATATGACAATATTTGTACGATAAGAAATTACGCATTTGATATCGGAAAAATAAATAATATGGATTCATCTGATCACAGGGCAGCTGGATTAACCATATATGAACCAGCTATTTTGGACAAAAGTATAATTACTTTAATTACTCAGATATTCAAACACAATTATGCAATTATTGTGAAATGATTGAAAATAATTATTATTTAATGCCTTCTGTGGAATTTGGAAAATCCACTTTTTCTCCCATTTTCTATTTTTCTCCCATCCCAATTTTCATATCGTCCAATTCAACCCTCCCCTGTCTTCGAACGTTGTTTCTTGCCTCCCACAAGCCGGCTGCAATGTGGACTAAGTCATACATAGCACGAGTCCCCTCCGATACTCGAGGTAACAGCCGTCGCATCTTTTCACCTGCGCGGCTCGATCTTTCAGCGGCGGGGGTCTGGGCTTTGGAGGGGCCCCGCCCCCGTCGCTTCTTGATTCTACTGCGCAGGCGCACCAACCGACCTGTAGGAGTCGCTGTCCACAACGCCCGATCCCCACCCTTCAGTTTCCCTCCCCGTAATACGGCCAATGTGTATTACTGTGGACGACCAGCTAAACTGAAAGCAATGTGGAGAGCGGGGCTCGAACAGGAGGCATCCTGTTCGAGCCCAGTCTCCAGCATTTGTTGCGAGCGCCTTGCCCACTGCGCCACGTAGCCACCTGCTGAGGAGTACTCTTATGATTGATTGACTAATTGAAAATTGTATTAACTTGACAGACTGTGTTCTCATAGTTTGATACTATCTTGTCTAGCACAGTCTCTGGAGCGTAACAGTAAGAAGCATTTTGTATGAAAGTATTCTGTACTTCTGTATGACAACTATTAAAGAACTTGAACTTGAACTTGAACATAGTGATTCCTTCATGTTAACGCTACAGGCCTCCTTGGAATTAATTACTTAATCATAATTAAAATAAATATGACAATATTTGTACGATAAGAAATTACGCATTTGATGTCGGACAAATAAATAATATGGATTCATCTGATCACAGGGCAGCTGCTTAACCATATCTGAACCAGCTATTTTGGACAAATGTATAATTACTTTAATTACTCAGATATTCAAACACAATTATGCAATTATTGTAAAATTATTAAAAATAATAATTATTTAATGCCTTCTGTGGAATTTGTATTTCTTATTTGTTACACATCTGTTTTAATGATTAATTATATACATTTGAAAGAATGCAGGTCAACATGCAATGTATCCCTTTGATTGGTATACAATGGGACAGACCTTTGTTTGATTGATTGATTGATTGATTGATTGATTGATTGATTGATTGATTGAAAACTTTATTAACAGATTGCAGAATGGGTACAGTAGGCTACAGTACAGCTCAATTACATACAATTGTTAAGGGGATGCAGACCAGAGAAAGACTTTCGTCTTGTTTACATCAGGGTCCCCCATTTTCAATTCATCATAACATATATAATGACACACACGACATCAGGGGCGTAACTTGCGGGGTGGTCCCCGGAAAATGTCCCCCGCATGATTTCAGAATGCAGTATTTGTCCCCCCCATGTTTTTACCCCCAAACCGCTGCAACTGCGCGGCCTGGCGGCCAGCACTGTGACTCGCTACTACACAGTGCCGGCACTGCAGATTTACCCTACTCTTGGAATTCATTGCCAGATCCTCAAAGTCATACATAGGGGCGCTGTCTCGATAATGCAGTGTTATTAAAGCAGCGTGTAGCCGACGCATGAACCAGTTGGGATTCGAATAGACGCGGCCTGGAAGCGTCAACGCGGAACTGGAAATCCGTTGGTAAAGAAATAGCGGCCTGGAATCATTTTTGGGACGCTCTCAATTCGCAGTAAAGGAATATATCTGCGGTTTCCCTGGCGGATGGCGAACAAGCCAGCCGATTCTACTATGAGTCATGACATTTGACATAGTCTATGACATCATACTTAACTTAAACTTGAACACGGAGGCAGTTACAAGAACTATCCGAGCCCCCGGGAGGGTGGTCGAATACCTTTTGCGATGTATGCAGGGAACGAATTGCAGAGGGAAGTGGAGAGCTGCCTGTCGCCCATTCTAACGCAGGAGTCCTGGACCCCCGACAGGTAAGGTAAGCGATTTTAGATGTATCTCTTTAAGTGTGCGGCTGTTGTCCGAATACTAGTGAATATTGAAAAATAAAGACATGACATTTAGAGACGTCCCTGTCGTAGCGTTCTGGTGCGGGGATATGGGTCTCTCTGTGCGGGGGCGAAACAGCAACAGGTGGGGTAGGCTGGGCAGAGATGTATGCATCAAAACGATTACATTGTTTGTCTCGCATACATTCGATTTATAATGCGAGCACCTGCATTACAATCAAATGACTGATCTGTTATGTGTTATGGACCCGAGTCTCGAGAGGCACTTTATAATAGAAAAAAGACAGTGCAAACATGTATATGTCGCTTACAGTTTATTATGCCTATGCAGCTCGTTTATTTTGACAGAGTTAAAAAAATGTCACTAGTATCATTATATTAAATTAGCGGACGTGCAGCTGGACAAGCCCTGGCTCCACGATGACCACTTCTTACAAGAGGCGCCACCGCCTGGGAAAATGCGTATTGCACACCTGGTATTAGAAAAAAAAATTGGGAAGGGGGGCGCCCCCCCCCTACCCCCCCCCCCCCCTGCGACGTCACTGACCACGCCCCCTAATATGTCCCCCCCACCACTAGGAACAAAGTTCTGTGCCTGCACGACATACAGATAGACAGTACTGCTACATCTATACATTTATGACATACCAGATTTGCAAATACAGTACTGTTTGTGATACAAAAAGAGTCCAGAAAAGAGAGTATATACACAGTAAATTTCGCAGAGTAACATTTTACTCAGTTTTAGTAAAATGTACTCATTTTGAGTAAAATTTACTCTGCAAAATGTACTGTGTACATTGAATGTAGAAACTGTTGGAGGAGGTTGGGTAGGAGGGGTGGGTGGGGGACACTAAGCAAAACTGTACATTGGAATATTGACAAAACCATACATGGTAATTTACTGCACATTGGAGGGGGTTGATATAGCTATAAACCTGCATTCCTTCGAATATATCATCAATCAATTAAACTTATATTGAAATACACTATATAGCCTATATACCAACACTGAAATGACAGTGGATAAACAAATAAATAAGAACTAAAGCTAATCGTATGGAAATAGCAAGTCTTGTGTGTGCCAGTATGGTCTAATGAACAGTATAGGCTTAATATATTGAAGTCACCTAGGGTCTATGTTCTGTTCTGATGACATCAGAACCAATACTCTGCGTTGTGAATTGCCCGTCCTAAAAACCCTGGTACTTTCAAAAGACCATAACTCTGGTCTTGTTTCACGGCGGCTGTGCAGGAGAAAAAGAGGAGAAATTGTACCAGCATCTGTTTAATTCAAAGTTAAAAGTGTAATCACAATGTTTCTGGTTCAATTTAAAATAAAGAACGCTATTGGCTTTAAGGTACCGAAGCACTATGCCGCTTGCCCTACTAAAAAAGCAGATTAAAGTATGAATTGTCTTTGTTCTCTGTTGATAACAAAGACCGTGTTCTCAGTTCCAAAAGCTTCTCCTCTGTGTGTTCCTTTGTTCCTGCTGCCGCTCCGCTGTGTGAAGGTGAGTGTGGTCCTGTGTTGTTCCGTTTCAATCTGTCCCCACAGTCACAACACCCCATTTTATCCCTGAGCCAGAAACCCTGGGCGTGACGTCACCAAGTGACCTCACGCATAGGATTTCCACCCAATCGCGAGCATTCACAGAGCATTTGAAAAGGAGGTGGCCCTTTAAGCCCAACAGTTCTCGTTTGAATGTTTTAACACTAGGTAAAAATAGTCTTAATATACTGGGGATTTAAGTCTTCAAAACAGTCTTTCTGGCTTACATTAAATAGCTACAAACAGTTTATATTTAGCTTTCATTAATAATAATATGTTCCCCCATGATTTACCAAGACTCTTTAACCTAGAGACCACATTGTTTCATCTCATTCTGAAGTACAAACATATTTCCTTTTTAACCAGCTACAAGAGAATCTATATTCTATGTTATGGTTTTACAGTTATGACTGATCCTATAGTGAGAGGATTGGTTCTTTCCCCACCACAGGCTTCTTAAAGTATTGTGATGATTGGTCCGTTCCCGGCCACAGGCTCCGTTCCTTTAAGGTACTTTGTTGATTAATTGCATTCCCCGCCACGCTCCGTTCCTTTAAGGTTTCTGTGAGGATTCTGTGATGATTGGTCCGTGGCCGAACGCACACTTCTAAGTCAAGTATCAATTACCATCACGCACCTGATGTGTGTTCTAATCAGCGCCCCAGAGGGCTTTATATACTCTGTTCCCCCTAATATCGATGTTGGATCGTTTTGAATATTCCCTGCATCTGCCTTTCTTTCCCGTCGCTGTCTGTTGCTCCCCAGGACTCTCGTGAAGTATCCCTGTTGGAGAACCTGATTCCCCGTACGAAGTTACGCCTCGTTTATCTGCCCGCTTTACGCGTTGCGCTCTGGTGAGTTTTTGGAAACAGTTCTTTTTGGATCACTCGTTTTTTGTGTGTTTGTGAAACACCGAAGAGATCCCGTTTTTGTTATACTGTTCTCACCTATTTTTTGTTGTTGGATTTACACCTTGGATTACCGTATTGTTTTTTCTCTGGACTCTGCTAACTGTGTGTATCACACCGAAGATCAAGTCACTTGGATATTTGTTTGGATCAGTCACCTCTCTGTTTCTGTTGTGCGCTGAGCTAACTGGGATTTCTCTCTCTCCCTCCGTTTCCACCTGGAGTGTATGCTGGGGGGATCTGCAGAGCGGCTCAGACGTCACAAGCAAATTCCTCACCATCACCTTCTGGGAGAATCTGCAGAGCCACAAACATTCTTCACGTGCCAGATTCCCCGTTTGTTCTGTTCTCCACCTAATTCAATCTTGTGACTCTGAGAATAAACACGCCCTTGTTTTTGGCTACTCTGAAACAACTCTCTGTGCCGTTGCGCTTGGGGTCCATTACAAACCCTAACATATAGTTAGTTACTGCATATTTTTGAAGTTAGTTTCTCTTGATGCTAAATGAGAATCACAGTAGTTTTATCATTAAGCCCACTTCTATAGTTTTCTAATCATCTTCTTTTAACTTAAATCAATATCTATTTTATACAGTTATTATTCAGCACGTTAAGTATTTTTCCAATGAAGTCCAGAAGTGGCTTAATTTCAAACTCTGTGATTCTTATTCATAAACATGGCATATTTCATATCATTAGATTCAGAATTATTACCACAATATAACAGGATCATTTGCAGTTCATTTTAAGCTAATTTAGGTATAGAAACAGACATTTGAAAGTGTACTTGATGTTACTGAGATACTGAATCCTAGTCCCTCCTACGGCAGCTGTCCCCACATGTCGTAATCAGACCAGTTGACCTGGCCGCCTGTTAGGCCTCGGGGCATGAGATAACGGCTTCATGTGATGTGGTCATGCCATTGTTTTAGCTGCTTGGCCCACATCCTGTATAAACAAGATTCTGTGTAAGGAAACCTGTTGTCTCTTCACATTCCAACAGTTGTATGCAAATCTACCTCCTGTTGTGAGCACAAGGTCTCTGTAAACACACACACTCTCTGAGCTAAGTCACCCTAGTCAAATCAGGTTTAAACTATATTTGATTGCCAATTGTTCCACTTTGACTGTTTCTATAAGACTAGAACACATGATTTTGATTAGTTACTGAATTCCTTAACCCAAGGTAACAGACATCCTTTTCTCTTATCTTTTTGAACACCAGTTTCAGGCAGAATTTAGATCTATGCAATATTCCAGTTACTTGTTTCATTAGGATTTAGTAGTTACTATTATGCTCTGC
Source organism: Notolepis coatsorum (assembly GCF_963971535.1). Classification (NCBI taxonomy): domain Eukaryota; kingdom Metazoa; phylum Chordata; class Actinopteri; order Aulopiformes; family Paralepididae; genus Notolepis; species Notolepis coatsorum. The sequence continues at coordinate 204,365,739 of NC_140165.1, forward strand.
CTCTGCCCTACGTACAGTATAAGACTTAAGTACAGACTGTACTGTACCTATACTGTACATAGCGCAGAGTATAGTATCTACTAAATCCTAATGCAACAAGTCATTAATGGAATAATAAGCCTACACTGAAAAAACAGGAAAGAGCAGGTCTTTGAATTTACACAAATACAGTTAGTGCATTCAACTAATTCATAATCCTTTTGTGATCATGTTTTAATCAAGTAAACTTCCGTTGTTTATGGAGAATGTTGAATTTACTGCTTTCTCTCGCGTTGATTGAAAACTGACAACTCAGTTAAATTGAGTTGAGTCACCAACCGGAAATAGTATACCGAAAATAGTATTCGACCGCCAGAAAGTGTGATGGACTCTGAGAGAAGAACTGAAAATCCGTCTTTTGAGAAAGAACTCCTGAATTCAAAGTAAGTTCATCAAATTGTTTATGTTGGTGTTCAAGTGGGCACTGAGCGACATTTCCTCTAATAGTCCATGGGCCATGGCCAAAATGTCACTTGGCGCGGTGCCAATCACAGTGAATAAACTTACATATAGACAAGCTATGCTAACGTTAGTTAGTGCCAAGGTATGCTTATAGCTGGGTAGCTAGCTAACGTTAGTCAGTGCCTCTAGCTAACGCATGCTTAATGTAGCTGGGTAGCTAGCTAACGTTAGTCAGTGCCTCTAGCTAATGCATGCTTAATGTACCTGGGTAGCTAGCTAGCCAACGTTAGCTATGGTTAATTAGGGCCCGGTCACACATTTGTGAAAAATAGAATGGGTGGTGCATTTTTTCCCGCAATAATTTTGTGAATGTGTGACTGGGCCCTAACGTTACTTAGCTAGCTAGCTAGCTCACTGTGTTATATTGTCTAACTACTAGCTAGCTAAATGAAGTCCCATTGATGAACAGAAATAAGCTCAACACTGCAGTGATCAGTGAAATTATTGTTTGTTTCAGGTTCATGGTATCTACGGTCAAATTGTCTCCTTGTATTTAAAGTTATATCCATTAATTATGAATTGATAGCACTAGTACATTTCCATAATGTTTTGAATTGTTAGTGCAGTAGACCTTTTTATTATAATTAGGCCTAGAGACTGGAGGAGCTGGGTTGTGGACTGTAACCAATTAATTTAATTATTTAACATCATGATTGGACTTGTTTATTTTTCTTTTCACCACTTATAGCTCTATTTTACAACTCACTAAAAGTGACTATTGCGCAACTGATTTGACAAAAAAATCCACCACGGAGGGGAAAACCCCCCTTCACCCCCCCCCCCCCCCCCCCCCACCCTCCCTAATTGCCATACCTTGGCTTTTACTGAAACGACGCCACTGCATCTTCATCATCATCATCATCACCACTCACGCTATGCTTAAAAGATATAGGTCCGCGGAGAGGCACGCTGAGGAGGCCGTGCAAACTGCAATGGAATACGGGCCATCTCTCTCTATTTACCTAATATTTTGATTCTATCCTGACACTTTTCAGTTGGAAGGGCAATCTATGAGCAACGGTATAAAAAAAAAAAAATTTAAAGGGCACTTTTTTATGAGGCTCAAAAGGGCAGGTGCTCGAGCACCCCTTGGGCTCTATGTGTGCATGTGCCTGCAACAAAGTATGACACCAAGAAACTGGAAGAAAAACTACACCAGAAGCACTTCCAGATCACACTGAGGAACAAGTTCCAGGCCCTGGCTGAAATGGGCAGTGGGGAAGAAGAAATCGACGAAAGCTGGGAGAAGATCAGGTACAGCCTGGGACTAAATAATTGCCCTGGCCATTTTGACCCCCACCATGATAGGCTACTATATTGTGCAGTCAGTATTTCATTGATGCATGTTGTTACATCCCAATGTATGTGCTTCCCCAGTGTTTATGGGGAACGTTTATGTTTATAAACCAACGTTTATGTTACAGCCCTTTACCCTTAGACCCACAGGGGTCGTAACACATGTCTATTTGAACAGTCTTTATAATCTATATCAACACAGTAAATAAGTTAGATAATGCCATTCCCAATTTGATCACTTTAATATTGAAACTTGAAGTAAAAAATATATGGGTCCAATAGTAATAATTTATATTCTCCTTTGTTTCATTACAATTTACTCAAGCAGAGTAACATACACAATATTTCTGGCACTGGGAATACATTCCCTGAGGTCCATATATGTCCCTATACCAAGCACATGCAAACCTTGTAGAAGTGGATAAATCTTCCATTTACTTGGGTATGTACTTTTAGGCCGATTTTCTGAAAATATGGCTGCAGCTTAAGAGGTTAAGGATGGATCTGCCATAAGAACAACAGTGATCTTTAAGGATGGATCTGTCATGAGAACAACAGTGATCCTTAAGGATGGATCTGCCATGAGAACAAGCAGCATTTCATTTCCACAACAGACAACGGATATCCCTTATACTGCTGCTAACATCCAAATTAGATGAACTGAGGAAATGTCTCTATTCGACATAGAGTGGAATCTGTTCCTTACCTAATGACAATGTTGTGAGGCACCAGCAGTTTTGTGTGTGTATGCTTGTACATCTCTCTCGGAATGGGTGAATGTGAGGCATAAGTTGTAAAGCGCTTTGGTTAAAAGCGCTATATAAATGCAGTCCATTTACCATTTATTTCCCCATCTCTCTCCATCTCACTCCCCCTCTCTCTATCCCTGTCTCACCTGCTGATTGATACAGCATGGGGGCCAGGCAGCCAGCAGTACCAACAAACAATGAAACACGTTGGTGTTTTAATTATCTCTCCCCCCTATTATTAAAGACTTAATATACAGTAGCTCACAGTTGTGTCAGGACCTGAGTTGTGGTGTCCACTGCTCACACCATTATAACACAATTTGAATCTGTCCTTTGTTCTTTAGCATTATACAACGGCATGCAAATTTCTCGATTCTGATTGGCTGAAACAGTCCATTTACACGTATGTATTGCGATCAGTCCACGCTTGCTGGCCCAGGACCCGCCCACAACCGAATCACATCACATCAATCCGCCGGATCACAAGAAGGTGGACAATAATCTTTACAAATGGATATGTTGATAGCGACTAAACGACTAAATATCAAGCGATTCTGTCACAGCGAATGTCTTAGTCGTTTAAACAATGTTGGATGATGTAATTGATGGGTCTTGAATCATTCTGTAACAAAAGGAAAATCGCGGACTGATTGATTGATTCATTTTCAATTTTTTTTTCAATTTTTTTTCCTTTCGACTGTCAGCGCTCGCTCTAGTCTCCACCCCCCCCCCCCCCCCCCCCCCCACACACACACACACACACACACACACACACACACACACACACACACACACGCACACACACACACACACGCACACACACGCACACACACACACACACACACTCTGCCTGCAACGCGGGGGATAGTCAGACTGAGAGAGAGCTGGGTGCTGCGCTGTTCTAAGTGAGCATGGCCTATTGAGTTGATTGATTGATTGATTGATTGATTGCTAATTGTATTACTGTACGCTTGGTTTCCAACTGGTTAAGTTTAGGCCCTCTACAGTAGGTTTAAAAAAATAAATAAAAGAATAGGGCGAAGAAAACGTTTTTTTCCTATAGGGCAAAGAAAACTTTTTAATTTGTTTTACCTACTTTCTATAGAAGCATTTAAGAATTAAGTTCTATGGAAAGTAGGTCTGCATTCCCTTAACAATTGTGTGTATTGAGCCGTACTGTATTGTACCCATTCTGCATCTGGTAATACAATTTTCAATCAATCATTCCAATAATACACAGTTGGATGTGTTAGTTGGTTGGATGCACTTCAAGCTGTTATGCCGACGATACTCAACTCTTCCTCTCCTTCCCTCCCTCAGATATCCACGTCTCTGAGCGGATCTCGGCCTGTCTGTCCGACATCTCCGCCTGGATGACGTCCAACCACCTCAAACTGAACCTAAGCAAAACAGAATTGCTCCACCTGCCGGCCAAATCCTCCCCCCTAACCGACCTTTCAATCACAGTCGAGAATGCAGCTGTGACTGCGTCCCCGACCGCCAAGAACCTTGGTGTTGTCCTCGACGACCAGTTGAACTTCTCTGCTCACATCGCAGCGACGACCAGAACCTGCCGATTCCTCCTGAGCAACGTCAGAAGGATCCGCCCCTTCCTGACAAAAGAAGCCACCCAACTCCTCGTCCAATCAACAGTCATCTCCCGCCTCGACTACTGCAATGCACTGCTCGCTGGCCTCCCGGCCACTGCCACTAAGCCTCTTCAACTCGTTCAGAACGCAGCGGCCTGCCTGATCTCAAACCTACCGAAGTCGGCCCATGTCACCCCACTTCTTAGGGACCTGCACTGGCTCCCCATTGCTGCACGAATCCGCTTCAAGGCCCTCGACCTAGCATACCGTGCGGCAAAGGGAACCGCTCCCGCCTACCTCCGGTCAATGGTCTCTAACTACACACCCTCAAGACCCCTACGCTCTGCATCTTCTGGCCGCTCCGGGAGGGTCATCAAAGAGAAGTCGCCTATTCTCAGTCCTTGCCCCACAATGGTGGAATGAACTACCCACCCCAGTTAGGACAGCCGAATCACGTCCAATCTTTCGCCGTCGACTAAAGACTCACTTCTTCAACCATTATCTGAATAAAAAAAAAAACTACAAAAAAAAAGAAATCTAACCCTAACTAACCGTACTGTCATGCACTTGTCCTAATAAACTAACCTACACTGTAGCACTCAACACTTTGATGAACATTGTTACTCAGCTGATAGAGTTGTGCCCTTCCTGATGGCTTTTCGTACAGAACTTGTAAGTCGCTTTGGATAAAAGCGTCAGCTAAATGACTAAATGTAAATGTAAATGTAAGCTGCTTCCACATGAGGCAACTTCTCTCAATCATTCCAATAATAAACAGTTGGATGTGTTAGTTGGTTGGATGCACTTCCGATCTGCTTCCACATGGAGGCAAATTGTCTTTTTTGTAGTTGTGGGAACTACTTTTTCTGGCGGATGGTTTTTTCAATAAATCTTCGATTAATGTGTGTTTATTGTATAGAAATAAGGTTGGATGAATGTGGCAGTTGTATAAAAGCTTTACACCACTTGCAGTCGTGATTTGTGAACAATAAACCATGCCTAGGGGGGTCTAACGACCACCCCTAGGCATGGTTTATTGTTCACAAACCACTCCTGCGCGTGATGTAATGCTTAAATATTAACTGTTCTAACACAGACAATTCAACATACTGTTTATTTATTTATTTGAAGTATCCCCATTAGCTGATGCCATGGTGATCAGCTAATCTTCCTGGGGTCCACATTACACAGTACATGGAAAACATTGATTTGCATTGATATCTATTAAATTACATCAATAAACATTCATATACAAATCCAAGGATTACATTGATAAAAATAAATACATGCATATAAAGTTCAAAGCCAGTCAACACTGGAAATACATTCAGGTTAGAATACCAATAGGAATTATACAACTCGGCGGCTAGGTGGTGTAGTGGGCAAGGCACTCGCCACCAGTGTGGAGACGCTAGGATTCGCGTGTTCGAATCCAGCTCTCCACATTGTTTTTCAGTTTGGCTGGTCGTCCGCAGTAATACACATTGGCCGTATTACGGGGAGGGAAAACTGAAGGGTGGGGATCGAACGTTGTGAACAAGCGACTCCTACAAGTCGGTTGGTGCGCCTGCGCAGTAGAATCAGGAAGTGTCGGGGGCAGCGTGAGCCTCCCACGCGTTACTCCTCGACACTGAGAGATCGAGCTGCGCAGGTGAAAAGATGGGACTGCTGTTACCTCAAGTACCGGAGGGGACTTGTGCTATGTATGACTTAGTCCACATTGCAGCCGGCTTGTGGGAGGCAAGAAACAGCGTTCGTGACAGGGGAGGGTTGAATTGGATGATACGAAATTGGGATGGGAGAAAACATGGAAAAATGGGAGAAAAAGTGGATACAAAAAAAAAAGGAATTATACAACTCATATGAAGCAGAACATGAATATTTAAAACCAGCACACTACCTCCGACTATTCAATTTGTCATCTGCCAATAGATGCAACTGCATATTCTTTTGAAAAGACCATTAATTTTTTATTAGGTGGATATTAACCCTTTCACTGCCACGCTACCAAAACGGTTAACCCTTTCACTGTGGTGACACACAGAAGGTTAACCCTTTCACCCTTTAGTGGCGACCGTCGGTTGTGTGATAGTAAAGGGTTAACCTTCTGTCGTGTGGCAGTGAAAGGGTTAATGACAAAATTATTCCAGTTTGTTATGGCTCTGTAACAGAGCCATAACAATGACTTAGTCCTTGGGCTGAGTACCACAATATGACCTTTACCGGCAAATCCTGTATTGTGGTTATGTGTTATTGGAGTAATGTATTCCAGCTTTGTCCCCTGCTTCACAATTGGAGTGATACCATTGACGGTGTATATAATATTATAAATGGTAGTTTTGAATGGGGACATCCATAACAGTAAATAACAATGAAAATACTTGGTACAAAACAAACATATTCAGAGAAAATTGTTAAATGTGAATTGATTTTATGTTGTGTAAAATTACAAATTACTGGATTAGAGTTGGACGATGTGCTCCTCATATTGAGATCAACCCATGGGTCTCATTCCCGAACGGATTTACGACAAAACATTTCCTCTCAGACAGGTTTCTGCCATTAGCGCTAGTAGCCCAATTCCCCAAATGTTCCTGAGATCGGATTTGGCTGTGGCTGAGAGCAGAATTTAAGAGTGCTGAGGAGCACACTTATGATTGATTGACTGATTGAAAATGTTATTGACTTGACAGACTGTGTTCTCTGTTCGTAATGGCTTTATTTTGGAGCAATCATAGTGATTCCTTCATGTCAATGCTACAGGCCTCCTTGGAATTAATTACTTAATCATAATTAAAATAAATATGACAATGTTAGTATGATAAGAACGATTACTGTAACTGAGGGGTTACAAAACCCTGACTGTATTAAAGATTGTGATAGATTAAACCACTGCTAGTTATGTACTTTAATTACTGGCCAGACAGTACATCAAATATAGATGGTGAACACCCACAAGAACACGGCATTGACACAGAAATACTATTGGAGGGTAATTTATTATTATTAGGCAACGTTAGGTTACAGAATGAGAATTAGGGTCACGCTTGTATGGCGAAGAATATACGTAAAGTCAGTCAAGAGCATAAGTCACTAAGAATAGCAGGAATCCTACGATGGGTCTAAGTTGACGCCACCTGTTGTATAGTAGCAATTATATAGGGCAACACTGGTACCGACTGAGACAATGGGTTCCCTCCGGGGGTGTAAGGCCTGGAGGGTAGAGGAATGCTCGGATACTCAGTCTGATTCAATGAGGAATAAAGAGACTTCAGGTACAGGAATCGGTCCTTGTAAACTCCCTTGATCAGCAGCAAAAGCAATAATTGTAATCCAAATGCCCGACAGCATTGATGACAGCTAGCCAGCCCCGTCCACGAGGCAGGCCCGAGTTGTAATCCTCACGAGGTTGAATCCCAAACGATAGTGGAAATCAACGATGCTCTTCTCCGGTGGTCACGTCCCAAATCAATATAATCCAACCAGGAATGGTTCTGCAATCGCCGACGCGGGTTCTCCTGTGCACTATACTTCACATTAAACTAGGTCGAACTTGACGTTACTGCATTAAACTCTGACACTTTTACTATCCTATTCGCACGTGGTTCTCAACGCACGGTTGCTCACTTCAATGTTACCGAACTTGTCACACTGCTGCTTTAGACGAACTGAATGAACTACTGCTGGGCACACCTGCGCCAGCATATATACTTAAGTGACAATCTAGTACCAAACCTCAGTTCTTGTCTGGTATCAATACACTGTCTCCGGGCATGTTCTGACATGCCTGAAACTCGCTCATTGCACCTGTCTGAGTGCGAGACTGCCTGGAGCCTAGGGCGCTATCCAATAAGGAGAGCGAAATATTACTATGGTTTGGACGCAGGTAAAGGGATATACCGTGTATATATAAATAATATACAAAGTATATAAAACAATAAAGTTAAATTCTCAGTTTAATCTGGCCGTTCACAACAGCCGCCTCCTAATTAGTCCGCACCTAATTAGTTAAGGGAGACAGATTAATAGTCCAGTCAACTGCTCAATGTCTGTTGTGGGGAGTAGGGCAATCTACAAAGTCAGTGGGTCATGATCGTCATCAGGGGGGTCAGGGAGCTCTGGCAACTCTATCAGCCTCGCCACGGGTCGGGTGTAAGTCCGCCCTTGGACAATAACTTCTGCCGCTCTGACCTTTCCGTCAGCACCAGTGATCACTTTGCTTACGCGGCCGGCCGGCCACATAGCTCGGGGTAGTGACTGGTCTATGATCATAACGACTGTGTCCACTTTTAAGTTGTCCCTGTCCTTGACCCGCTTCTGACGGGCTGGAAGGGATGGTAGGGAGCTTAGGAGGAAGCGGGCCTGAGACTGGTTGATCTGTGCTTGGCTGTGTCTCCACATCCTCCGTCTGTTCCTCTTGTTTGGTCTGTACCCCGTCTGAGGAGGGGCCGGTTCCGGCCGCCCCATCAAGAAGTCGTTTGGGGTGCTGGGTTCGAGGTCAGCTACGTCGCTTGGAGCGCAGCTGAGGGGGGTGGAGTTCGGAACTCCCTCTTCTTGGGCCCACGGTTCTCTCACAGGCCTCTCGTCTAATGTCAATAGCCTCTCAACGGGCTGTACGAGAGAGTGGCCGGTGTCGCTCACCTTTGTGTGCAGGCAGCGTGTAGACGTGGGTTGACTGTCAAGTCCGTAGAGGGGGCCCTGGAGCGTCCACCCCAGTCGGGTCTGAACCGCGACTAGGCATCCTTTGGGTCCGATGTGGGCCGCCTCAATTGGGAGAATGAGGTCCGCGTGGTCGGAGCCTATGAGCAGGGTCGGTGTGGCGCCGTCGATAAGCGGTATAGGTAGTCTGCGTAGGTGCTCGTACTTCGCCATCAGCTGTGGGATGGGGTAGTTGTAGCTTGACAGGCCTATGTCATGGCCTGTAAATGCCTTAGTAATGCTGTACCGCTTCGCGGGCTGCCCGACCGCTGCTATCGTGAATGAGACGTTCTTGCCCTTTATGGTTTTCAGGTCTCGCTGAATAGTACGGATTGTCATTGTTTCTTTGTTACCCCGCAGGCCCAACTGGGCTGCGGCGGAAGCGAGGAGGAGAGTCTTTTCAGACCCATCATCTAGGACGGCGTAAGTGTCCATGACCTTGTCCTCGTAGCTCAGGAGCACTCTGACCACTTTGATGAGCACTCGGGGGGTCCCGCTCTGCTTGGGGTCTATGTGGAGCACTCCTGTTGGTGGGTTGCCTTGTCGGGCTAGTCCTTTCTTGTGGGCCTTGCGCAGTGTATCGCAGCGAGCGTGGTCCTGTGTGTTCGTCCTACTCCACTGATCCATTTCGGCGGGGGTCAGTTTCTGGTAGGCTTCACACCGTGACATGGAGTGTCCGCTGCGGCAGTAAGTACACCAGGGGGGGGGCCAATGGATCTTCTGTAGTGGTGCCGACTCGCGGTAGTCCGAGTAGCACCGTGACTCCCAGTGTCTGCTGTAGCAGTCAGGACACCAGGGGGGGGGGTCCAGGACTGGTTTGTGGTGACACCGCCTCGGCCTGGTACATCACCGTGACGGGCTTACTTTGTTGTCCTGGCGGACGCTTGTTGCTGTCGTGCAGGACCTCCAGGTGGGCGCCGTCGCACTTGCTGCATCTTTTCTTTAGGCGGCACTCAGCTGCCATATGGCTGCGCGCGCAGCGGAAGCAGCGGCGGTTCGCTTTGATCCACTGACTCACCTCGTCAGCGGTCAGCCTCTTGAAGGTGTCACATTGAGACAGCCAATGTTCATTTTCACAGTAGTGACAGACAGCCTTCCACTTCTCCTTGACGTGGGTGTTGTGGCTCGTCTGCCGTGGCTCAACCTCGGCTTGGTGCATAACTGTCACGGCCCGGCGGTTGTCGTTGAACCTTCTCGGTCCATCTCTAGGGTCAGAGCCACTCCACACGAATGTGTCCAATCGTAGACTGCTAACTTCCCTGGCGAGGAAGTCAGCTAGGTCTAGGAGGGATGGTTCTGGGCCATTGGGGTCACTGTGGTCTCTCTGCCGCCGAAAACGCTCTTGACGGGCTGGAGGGAGCTTCTCCAGTATCCGCTCCACGTTAGAATTTGCATACAGTTCATGTCTCCCCTTCTCCTTTTGTGACCCCAGCATCCCCACGAGGGATTGTACCTTGATAGAGAGGTCATCTAGTGCTCTATTGTCTTTGGCTGGGGGGAGGCGGTCGATATCTCGTATTTCTTGGATCACGTAATCCCATATGCGTCCATAGCGCTGGTCGAGGGCCATCAGAGCCGCGGAGTATGGGGTGCTTGAGTTGGAATATGCCAGCGCTATGTTATGCGCTCTGGGCACCTTGAGATGCTTGAGGAGGATGGCATATTTGTACGACTCGTCGGGGACATCGGACATCATAGTCTCCAAACACATGCGTAATTCCGTGTACTGTGCTCTGTCCTCGCGCGTAAAGTCTGGGAACGTCGGTGCGCCAAGGTAAGATGCCATGGATGACTGGGACACCGATGAGCGTAGGGGGAGAGGCCTCCTGGGCGAGTCTCCCCGTACGTGGGGTCGTGGGTTAGTGCTGGGTGGGTACCAGAGGCCGGGCCCCCAGGTGCTGCTCCTCGGTGCTGACTGTGTATTAAACTCAACCTTGGTTTGGGTCGGGGGTTCGTAACGCAGTGGCTCGGGGCTGGGGTCGGGGCTGTACTGGGCCTCCTGGTCCAAAGTCGGTTCGTGCCGGTGGGCTTGATATCCCTCCTCTTCCTCCGCTAGGTCTTGGAGTCTTCTAGTTAGTCTCTCGGCGACGTAGGCCGGTTCTTCCCGTTGGCTGGGTCCCGTATGGACCGGTCGGGGAGGGGGCTCGGCGACGTAGGCAGATTCTTCCTGCTGGCTGGGTCCCGTGTAGTCTGGTCGGGGAGAGGGCTCGGCGACGTGAACAGGTTCTTCCTGCTGGCTGGGTCCCGTGTAGATGTGTCGGGGAGGGGAAGGTGCCCTCGACCCGTGTCGTGATGATCTCCGCGAGCTCCGCGTTGAGGAGTGGGGGGTAGCCCTCTGGATCAATTGTTCTATCATCTGCGCCTGCAGGCGGTCCCGCTCCGCTTCGCGCTGTGCATTGGCGGCGTCGCGCTGTGCATCGCGTTGCGCGTTGGTACGGTCTCGCTGAATGGTTTCTTCAGCCTGGAGGCGCCTCTCTTCCAGTCTGATGGTCATCGCTGTGTCGGCCTGGAGGCGACTCTCTTCTAGTCGGATGCGTTCTCGCTCGTTCTGTTGTTGCGCCTGGAGGCGTTCTCGTTCCACTGCAGAGTGTTCGCGCTCACTAAGTGTCTGTGCTTGGAGACGGTCTCTTTCGGTTGAAGCTGTCAGCGTGGCGATTAAGGCTTGCGCCAGTCTCTGGTCAGCCTCGCTGGGGGATGACACCGATGGATGTGATCGGGCGTTGACAGGGCTTGGTGGAGACCTGTTCTCCTGGCGCGCTCCGAGGTCTATCTCCTGGGCGCGGTTCTCTTCTCGTGGTTGCGCGCCGAGGGCTGTCTCGGGTACGCGCTCATGGGTTGGTTGTGCACCGGGGTCTATCCCTGGAGCGCTTTCTTTATCCTGGAGCGCTCCGGGGTCTATCCCAGTGACGCTGTCTGGAGGTATAGTCACGTCATGTCCCGCTTGGTCCCCCCGTGAGCTAAGTCAGTTTTGTTTGAACCCTCTGGGGTCTCTACTGGCGGGGCCGCCAAGTCGATAGGAGTGGGCATGCTTAAACTATCCGTTTTATTCGTATTTAACGTCCGTTTAGATAAGCTAGGGGGTAGAACGAAAGCGAATTCCTCCAGATATGGAGGTGGCTGACGTTGGCGCTGCGGGCGTTCTAGCTTGGGCGAGCCGCTTGGAGAGTGTTCACCGCTGGCCATGTTAATATTAATATTATATTAAATATTACACTGATACCATCCGGCTCGAAGGACCAATTGTAACTGAGGGGTTACAAAACCCTGACTGTATTAAAGATTGTGATAGATTAAACCACTGCTAGTTATGTACTTTAATTACTGGCCAGACAGTACATCAAATATAGATGGTGAACACCCACAAGAACACGGCATTGACACAGAAATACTATTGGAGGGTAATTTATTATTATTAGGCAACGTTAGGTTACAGAATGAGAATTAGGGTCGCGCTTGTATGGCGAAGAATATACGTAAAGTCAGTCAAGAGCATAAGTCACTAAGAATAGCAGGAATCCTACGATGGGTCTAAGTTGACGCCACCTGTTGTATAGTAGCAATTATATAGGGCAACACTGGTACCGACTGAGACAATGGGTTCCCTCCGGGGGTGTAAGGCCTGGAGGGTAGAGGAATGCTCGGATACTCAGTCTGATTCAATGAGGAATAAAGAGACTCCAGGTACAGGAATCGGTCCTTGTAAACTCCCTTGATCAGCAGCAAAAGCAATAATTGTAATCCAAATGCCTGACAGCATTGATGACAGCTAGCCAGTCCCGTCCACGAGGCAGGCCCGAGTTGTAATCCTCACAAGGTTGAATCCCAAACGATAGTGGAAATCAACGATGCTCTTCTCCGGTGGTCACGTCCCAAATCAATATAATCCAACCAGGAATGGTTCTGCAATCGCCGACGCGGGTTCTCCTGTGCACTATACTTCACATTAAACTAGGTCGAACTTGACGTTACTGCATTAAACTCTGACACTTTTACTATCCTATTCGCACGTGGTTCTCAACGCACGGTTGCTCACTTCAATGTTACCGAACTTGTCACACTGCTGCTTTAGACGAACTGAATGAACTACTGCTGGGCACACCTGCGCCAGCGTATATACTTAAGTGACAATCTAGTACCAAACCTCAGTTCTTGTCTGGTATCAATACACTGTCTCCGGGCATGTTCTGACATGCCTGAAACTCGCTCATTGCACCTGTCTGAGTGCGAGACTGCCTGGAGCCTAGGGCGGTGGGCGCTATCCAATAAGGAGAGCGAAATATTACTATGGTTTGGACGCAGGTAAAGGGATATACTGTGTATATATAAATAATATACAAAGTATATAAAACAATAAAGGTAAATTCTCAGTTTAATCTGGCCCTTCACAACAATTACGATTACGCATTTGATGTCGGAAAGATAAATAATATGGATTAATCTGATCACAGGGCAGCTGGATTAACCATATCTAAATTACACATAATATATACAGCTTGGATTTGGACATTTACATGTAATGCAGAGAAATCGCAGGAATTTTGCTAAATTGCAAGCCCCTGCAAATATTGCAGAGTTTGGTTATACATTTGCATTTAATATAAACATTTAATGTAATCTGGAGAAATTGCAGGATTCTTTCAAAATCTCACAAATATTGTGGCGTTTGGTTGAATTACCAATAATGATTGCAATCGCAAAATCACGATTTCCTGAAGGGGCTGGATATGCTCTCCACATTCAAAGGGGTCAGGTCTTATTCTCGCTACTCCCTATTCTCAAGATGGCATCAGGGTGAACCGACTTGGGTTATACATACAGTATTTCCTGTGTGATACATATTTCCTGTGTGTGTGTATGTGTGTGTTCCCATGCACACTTGTTTTCATGCTCTTGGTTGCATTGTCTGCATACTGTAGTAGTAAACACCATACATGAACCAGCATGCACAGTTTCTTCCCATTGCTCTGTATTGACTGAACCTGAATTAATCCTGTAGTTCTGCAGAAACTTCCATTTAGAAGACCAGTCCTGTAAGGTCCACTAATCTAACAGCACAGGAGTACACGGTTCTGTCTAGTCTGCCAATACAGGCCAAGGAAGTACATGGTATCATATATCACAAGATAAGGAGGCGGTATGTGTGTGTGTGTGTGTGTGTGTGTGTGTGTGTGTGTGTGTGTGTGTGTGTGTGTGTGTGTGTGTGTGTGTGTGCGTGTGCGTGTGCGGGTGTGTGTGTGTGTGTGTGTGTTTGTGTGTGTGTGTGTCCTCTATTGATGTGGCACACGTTAAGTCATTAGCCATGGCATGTTAGAGTAATACTTGTGAGATACTATTGGATACATGCATAATTTTGCTATTTCTCTTGGATATTGAAGCTAATGTGACATAAAAGTCACATGATCTTTCAAGGTGATTGATTGTTTTTCCCATTGCTTGTAGCTAAATAGTAATAAAATAATAGACAATGAATGGTGCATTGAACGGTCATGGGGTTAATAGTCAATAATTTAATCCAGGTTCTCTTGAATAAATATTTTTTAACACCAGAACTTAAACTGTTTACATTTATACATCAGAGCAACCATTAACAGGCAGGTAATTATGATAATTTATTCTACTACCGCACATGGTGTCACTCCATCAAGTCCTGAGTAGTGCAGAAACAAGCAAATACCTCACCCTAAGGATTTATTTCAAAGTTGCTGAGTCAGCCCAACACTGTCTACAGCCTCTCTGCCTCCACATTCAATTACAGCTCTTGGCAACAAAACAAAAACACTCTCAATGGACAATACGGCCAAAAGCCAATGTCTTTGACCTGCCAAGACCAGACCTAATAAGGGCTACTAGATGGCCAAGGTTAATGTGAGGAGCCAGGGTCTGCTCATACCTTGGAGAAGGATAATTGAGCCCGTGGACTGGTGATAAAGTACCATTTAATCTCTCTCAACTCATTTAATGTAAGCCGGAAATCCCTGAGCGTTGACAAAAGAGGTTTGAGGCTTCATGCTGTAAAATTAAATGCAAATGTTCTGGACTCTTCTGTGAGCCTGCTTGGTCAAGGTCAGGGTTACAGCAAAGTCCCTGTGCGCACAAGAAAAGGGATGGCCAACAAAATATGCATGATTCAATATTAGTCAATTCAATAATATTCAAAATAAAAGGCCTTGCTCCTGGTTTAACATCACTATGTATTTAATATGTGTTCAACTGTGACCAAGCAGCTAGTATAAGTCACTCTGTTGATCTGTCTGTCTGTCCATCCGTCCATCCTCCAAAAGCGTTTTTGTTTTTGCTACATGATATAGACATGCAATTTTCCGCAATAATACCACATTTTGTTCCAATGTTGCAATATCACAGCGATCAGCCTGATGATGCCACTATAACCAAAGATCAACATGTCCAACTTGTCCAAGCAAAAAGACATAACTCGTAGATGACACAAGGTTTTGTACACACATACAGCCATCGTCTACAAAATTGCCAATAGGATCGCTCAATTCCCTGTGCCGGGACAGGGGTGTAATGTTTTGATGATGTGGTTAATTTTCTGGGGGTTAGCATGTAGGTAATCTCATAACCACAACTGTGTTCATAAGCCCCATGCCACTGTCCCTGCACCACCAACCCACAGGAACCAGTTGTCGGGATAGAACAAAAGCTGCTCACATGATATAATAATCGCGAAAATAATAGGCTACGTGTTTTATGTCTCCCTTATCCAGTGGCGGCCGCCGGGAGGGGGCGCCGGGGTGCCGCCCCCCCTGGTTGAGAGCAATGAGAGAGTAGGAGAAGAAGAACTTGTGTTTTTTTTTATTTTAGATATTTTGAAGGCTTGAAGCCCTAAAAATAAACTAAACATGTTTAAAATGAATAATAATTACTATTAAAATGCACAATAACGTTAATATAGCAAGTATAAATCATTGTTTTTTGCATGCTATTCTAATCTCCTCCCCCTCGTTTGTGATTGACGTCAGTCTATAGAAACTACCTCCGAATCTGGGGTGCTAGACAAAACGCAGTGAGTAGGCGTCACTGCGCGCAAGCGGCCAATCGTAATGAATCTAGTAAATACATTTTTGCCTATCAATGGTCATAAATATGATCTGGGGGGGGGCTGGGGGGGTCGCGGTTTCGGGCGCTCCAAGCAAGCAGTCACGCACTCTTTTGTGAGCCTGCTTGGTCAAGGTCAGGGTTACAGCAAAGTCCCTGTGCGCACAAGAAAAGGGATGGCCAACAAAATATGCATGATTCAATATTAGTCAATTCAATAATATTCAAAATAAAAGGCCTTGCTCCTGGTTTAACATCACTATGTATTTAATATGTGTTCAACTGTGACCAAGCAGCTAGTATAAGTCACTCTGTTGATCTGTCTGTCTGTCCATCCGTCCATCCTCCAAAAGCGTTTTTGTTTTTGCTACATGATATAGACATGCAATTTTCCGCAATAATACCACATTTTGTTCCAATGTTGCAATATCACAGCGATCAGCCTGATGATGCCACTATAACCAAAGATCAACATGTCCAACTTGTCCAAGCAAAAAGACATAACTCGTAGATGACACAAGGTTTTGTACACACATACAGCCATCGTCTACAAAATTGCCAATAGGATCGCTCAATTCCCTGTGCCGGGACAGGGGTGTAATGTTTTGATGATGTGGTTAATTTTCTGGGGGTTAGCATGTAGGTAATATCATAACCAGGGCCGCCTCAGGGGGTGTGCGAGCAGTGCGGTCGCACAGGGCCTCGCGGGAAGGGGGGCCTTGCACAAAAAAGAATTAAAAAGTTTTTTTTTTTTTTTTTTTTTTTTATTATTTAAAAAAAATATATATATTATTTTTTGCGAGGTCCCCCTTCCCGCGAGGCCCTTTTTCATCACAGACCTAAAATCTAGTTTTGCTTATATGCTTATATATTTCACATTAGACATGTTTGTAGAATGTGTCTGACTTGTTCCTGGCTCTGCGGCTCTGCAGCAGACATACTCACTATTGGAGCTCTGGGGCTCTGCAGCAGACATACTATTGGTTTCAACGAAGGGAGGGGTTACATCATGTGTACGCCGGCGTGCGTCAGCTGCGTTTGACTATTTCGCGCGTGCAGCTTTGGAGGTTATGCTTAGTTATGCCAGCCAAGACGAAGAGGACGGTCATTCGGCAGATGGACTGAAGATGAAAGTTGTTGCATGTTAGACAGTTCAGTCAGGCTAGCCATGTCGGCTTAGCTAAAGGCAGGGACAGCTAGTTAGCTTTAGCTACGTTATAATATCGAGTGCTAACGTGTGGTTCAGTCGGGATAGCCATGATGATGTCGGCTAGTAGCTAGCTTAGCTAAAGGCTAACTAGCGTTAGCTAACCTAGAGAGAGCGCGTGCAGCATTGTTATGCCAAGATGAAGAGGACGGTCATTCGGCAGATGAACTTCGTCAACTCCACGCGGTTGTCTCCATCCTCTTGGACGTTTGGTGAGTATTTAATGCACTCTATTCTATTCCCGCCGTGGATATATCTCTCTCTCTCTCGGGAGCCAAACGGGCCGGCTAGCTGTTGTAGCTAATGTTATATTCAGCCAAGCGGGCCGGCTAGCTAACGTAGCTAACGTTATATTGAGCCAAACGGGCCGGCTAGCTGTTGTAGCTAATGTTATATTGAGCCAAAGCGGGCCGGCTAGCTAATGTAGCTAACGTTATATTGAGCCAAACGGGCCGGCTAGCTGTTGTAGTAGCTAACGGTGTGTGGCCTGGTGTCAGTACCTGGCTACTCTATTTGCAGTTAGCCTATTTAGCTGATGTCGGCCATAGGCTCCTTGCTACTTTGTTTTCTCTGGTATATACCCTCTTCTCTTTGGATTTAAGTGTTGATCTTTGTCCTTTTGGATCTATGTTCATGTTGCCTTTGTGAAGTTATCTTTTCCTTCTGTTTTGTTCTTCCATTAAAGTTGAATATCCTTTAGGGGCTCATCTTTGCTTATCTCTCTCATACATGCTCTCTCTAACACACACACACAGACATGCTCTCTCTCTCTAACACACAAACACACATGCTCTCTCTCTCTCTCTCTCTCTCTTTCTAACACACACAGACATGCTCTATATCTCTCTCTAACACACAAAATGACATGCTCTCTCTCTATATTTATCTCTCTTTCTAACACACATATACATGCTCTCTCTCTAACACACACACAAACAGACATGCTCTCTCTCTATCTCTCTCTTTCTAACACACACAGACATGCTCTATCTATCTCTCTCTCTTCAATTCAAATGGGCTTTATTTCACATTCTTGTATTTCTCCCAGTAGGTATGGGAGTTTTGAGTCATTGTCCATGTTTTCAAAGTCTCTTTGGGTGTTTGCAATTTGTGGGAAGTATATGTCTTGGTATAGTGGGCAGGTTGTTAAGAAGTGGAGCTCGGTTTCCACCTCATCTTGTGTGCAGTGGGTCTGTCTTCGCTTGGGAGCCAGGTCTGCCTATGGCGGCCTTTCTCGATGGCTAGGCTGTGCTCGCTGAGTCTGTACCTAGTCAAGGATCTTCTTAGTATTGGGTCAGTCACAGTGCTCAGGTATTCTGCCACTGTGTACTCTCTGTTTAGGGCCAAATAGCATTTCAATTTGCTCTGGTTTTGGGTTGTTTCTTTCCAATGTGTCTCTCTCTCTCTCTCTCTCTCTGGCCTTGCTCTGGTGGAGGGTCAGGGTCATTGCCGGGTCTGTGCAGCGATAACACTGTATATTGACTGTAGAACGGGAGCTCTCTCTCGCTCTCTCTCTTGCTATATGTTGACTGTATCATGCCCAGCCTCGGGCAGCGCTATTATTTAAGAATATGCTGACTGTATAAAAAAAAAAAAATTACCTCTTAGGGGGGGGGGGGGGGGCCTCGCGTTTAAATCTCGCACAGGGCCTCGCATTTCTCCCAGGCGGCCCTGATCATAACCACAACTGTTTCCATAAGCCCCATGCCACTGTCCCTGCACCACTAACCCACAGGAACCAGTTGTCGGGATAGAACAAAAGCTGATCACATGATATAATAATCGTGAAAATAATAGGCTACGTGTTTTATGTCTCCCTTATCCAGTGGCGGCCGCCGGGAGGGGGCGCTGGGGCGCTGCCTCCCCTGGTTGAGAGCAATGAGAGAGTAGGAGAAGAAGAACTTGTGTTTTTTAAATTTTAGATATTTTGAAGGCTTGAAGCCCTAAAAATAAACTAAACATGTTTAAAATGAATAATAATTACTATTAAAATGCACAATAACGTTAATAGAGCAAGTATCAATCATTGTTTTTTGCATGCTATTCTAATCTCCTCCCCCTCGTTTGTGATTGACGTCAGTCTATAGAAACTACCTCCGAATCCGGGGCGCTAGACAAAACACAGTGAGTAGGCGTCACTGCGCGCAAGCGGCCAATCGTAATGAATCTAGTAAATACATTTTAGCCTATAAATGGTCATAAATATGATCTGGGGGGGGGGGGGGGCTGGGGGGGTCGCGGTTTCGGGCGCTCCAAGCAAGCAGTCACGCACTCTGTGCTCACGCCTCCACACTCTGTGTGTTCACTCGTCACCAGTTAACATAGAGAAAAGACTTGCCTGGCTAGTAGCTGGATGCAGCTACCAGCTACCGTTAGCTACCAGCTAACGACGGTATGGACTGTTTACTCGAGTTTCTTTTTGAGTGGATTAAAAAAAGTGGATTATGGCTTGTTGTGGACTGGACAGCTGAATATCTCGCCCCATTCAACTCTTGTGATGGTAAGTAAGTCGTGTAACGATAGCTTGGATTCCACGTCATGCTGTGTGTGTGTGTGAGAGAGAGAGATAGAGGGGGATACTAATTAATTTCGCTGCGAGGGGGGCATAATCACCCGGGACAATATAATGGTAACTTGTTTAAAATGACAAGATATACATCTGTGATTATTATTGGACGGATCTGAATACGGGGGAGAGAGAGAGAGAGAGAGAGAGAGAGAGAGAGAGAGAGAGAGAGAGAGAGAGAGAGAGAGATAGAGCGTGCGTGTTTATGTAGGGCTATTGGAAACGTGGCTGCATTGTCTGATCATATATTGATTGATGGCTATGGTGATAGTTGTACTCTACCTACTTAAATATTCGTACCTTGTGGTTTCGCCGAAGCTCTGATGTACACAGTAGGCTACTCAGTATGTGGTTTTGCCAATGCATGCCTAGGTACATGTTTGCTAAATGTTTGGTATAACGCCACCCCTGGAGAAGAATTCACCAGCCGCCACTGGTAACAATGTTCATCAAAGTGTTGCGTGTTACAGTGTAGGTTAGTTTATTAGGACAAGTACATCGCAGTAAGGTTAGTTGGGGTTAGATTTTTTTTTTTTATGAAGGTGTTGTACATTTTTCCTTTACAATTTGTGTTGACAAAGGACCCCAATGTAAACAAGCCATATTGCTTTCTTGGGTTTAAATCCTCTTAGCAGACCCTGTATTGAACTGTACTGTCATGTGCTTTTTGTATACAAACTGCTAATAAAGTATTAAATCAATCAAAAGTCAAACTATCTTGTTATTCATCATGTCATGTTTTCAGGGCCGGACTGGGGAAATAATTCATACAGGGAGATATAGCGCGAAATATAGCCCCAATCAGGCCACTTTTTAAGCGGGGGGTCTGGGGGTCCCCCACCAGGATTTTTTTTGTTACAAAGACTTAATTTCCTGCATTCTGGTGAATTTTAGTGCATGTGAATCACAAACTAATGAGCCAACAATTGCTTAGTACAATGTACTGTTATGGACCTCAAATAAAACTGTTGTGGCACTAGCAATGCTACTCTCTCCACCTTCAAAAAGAAAAAAGCAAGAGCACAACATATTTTTCTATTTACTATTATAATACAGTTAACCACTCTCTCCTGTAAGGGCCTTTCTTTTTCTTTGTTTTATCCCTCTCTCCTCCACCCTTTCTCTTTCTTCCACTGTCCATCTTGACATCAACGTTAATTGACTTTCGCTCTACTGTATCTCTCCCGACTCGAGTCCCTCACTACCTGGCTCACTGCCTGGCTGTTATTCTGCATCTGAGTGCCGTCTGCCATTCCATTCGCCGCCTCCGCTGTCAATCAGTTGTATCGCCTGGTCCCGCCTCCACCAATCACAAGCGGCAGCACGGCTCCATTGTGTGTGTGTGATCCGAGGGAGAGTGTCAGATAGTTCTCCAACTCTGTCGCAGACAGTGAAATCCTGGTTGTTCCCCACCCACCTAGGTTATCTAACTATCGCGCCGCGCCGCCGCCACAACTAGAAACAATGGCCTGGCAAAAAATAAAAATAAAAAAAATTATAATAATAAAAAAAAGATTTTTTTTTATTTATTTTTTTTATATATATAATTTTCTTTTTTAATCTGTGCAGGCCAGGCCACCGGGAAAACTCCCGGTGCTCCCGATGGCCAGTCCGGGCCTGCATGTTTTATGCCTGACAGTTTCAAATAAAGACAAGCTGACAGGTGAAGTCAGCATCAGAGCCTGTTGCTACAGGTCACTGAAGAAGAATGAAAAGCCCCACAGTTTAAGAGTAGGGTGAAATGGTGGAAGGGCGGTGTTTGTTCAGGGCTCCAGAGTACTATGAATGAATGAATGAATGAATGAATGAATGAATGAATGAATGAATGAATGAATGAATGAATGAATGAATGAATGAATGAATGAATGAATGAATGAATGAATGAATGAATTAATGAATGGATGAATGGATGAATGAATGAAAACTTTATTTAACAGATTGCAGAATGGGTACAATACAGTACGGCTCAATACACACAATTGTTAAGGGGATGCAGACGAGAGAAAGACGTTTGTCTTGTTTTTTCCAGTAACCATCAGGAGGGGATAACGGTAACATTGAGCTAATGAAGTTGATTCTAGGTAAAACATCCATCTTAACTATTGATACTCGTGCCTGTACTGAGTTTTTAAGTTTGGACCACCTGTCAAAGTCGTATTTGATCTTATCTTGGAATTTTGTGTAATTGTACTTCACCGTTTGGCTTATAGTAGGGAATACCTCAACTCCTAAACATCTGAAGTGTTTAACCATTGGTATTTTTTCTGGAAGGATTATATTCTTTGCAGGGGCATTAAGTGGAAGGAAGGCCGATTTTGGCCAATTTATCCTAAATCCAGATAGATTGCCAAAGTCATCAATCAACTTGAGAAGATGAGGCATTGAGGTGTTAGGATTTTGCATGAACAATATTACGTCGTCCGCATATAAACGAATATGATGTTGTGTGCCCTTAATTGCGATTGGTTCTATGGATTGGGATTGTTTTATATATTGTGCTAAAGGCTCTAATGATAAAGCGAATAGTCCGGGACTAAGAGGGCAACCCTGTCTGGAAGAGCGCGATACCGGAAAGATTTCGGAGGTGATTATACCTGTTGTAATCATGGCCGATGGGTCTTTGTATAATACTTTTATCATATCAATGAATCCTTTTCCTAACCCCATCCTTTCTAGTACTTCCCATAAATAAGACCATTCCAACCTATCAAAGGCTTTCATCGCATCCAGGGACAGCATCGCTATAGGTGGGGTGTCATCCTTGCTGGCATCTAGCACATGTAATAACCGTCTTATATTATCCGTGATCAAGCGGCCTCTTATGAAGCCAGTCTGATCAGGATGAACTAAAGACCTCATATGCTTTTGAAGTCTGATGGCTAATACCTTGGAATACAGCTTGATATCGGTTCCGAGGAGGCTCAAGGGTCTATAACTACCGCAATCGGTGGGGTCTTTGTATTTTTTAAGGAGGACTGTTATGAGTGCAATATTGTCGATCTTATGGAAATTCCCCTCCTTGATTGAGTATAAAATCATATTAAGTAATAGGGGTCCAATTACATCCCAGCATGAGAGGTACATTTCTGGTGGGATACCGTCCCTTCCAGGAGCCTTACCACTTTGCATTTCAGATATGGCCTCCCTAAGTTCATCTAATGTGATGGGTGTTTCTAACTGTTTAGCGTCATCCTCTGATAGTTTAGGAAGGTTAATTTGATTAAGATATATGTCCATTTTGTTTTGATCAAATGCCATTTCTGATTTGTACAAGTTGGAGTAAAACTTTTTGAATGTCTGGTTGATTTTTTTAGGGTCTGTAACAAGTCCTTGCTGTGCCTTAATAGTAGCGATATCTGTAAATGTTGCGTTGACCCGTATCTGCATAGCTAGTAGGTGACTTGGTTTAGAACCTTGAAAGTAATACTGTTGTCTTGTGCTACGTATTTGAACTTCAGATTGTTGTTTTAAAATGGCATTAATCTCTTTTTTTAACACATTAATTTGAGATTCCAATCGAACCGAGTAGTTGTATTGTAAAGAGGAAAATAACGCAGAGTAAAGCGTTTCCAGCTCTGCCCGTTTTAAACAACGATTCTTGCGTATTTTGGAGGAAAAGACCCCGGTGAAATCCTTGATAAATCCCTTTACCGACATCCATAATTTTCTGGGGTCCTGTACCAATTGCGCATTCTCCAGCAGGAATTCAACAAGAGCTTCCTTGAATTGAATTGGGGGTTTGGACATTTACGGTGGCCAGTTTCGAATTGCAGTCTCCCGTAGCTGCTATTTTAGAGCGGTTTTGAATGTGGGTAGGGATTCACATTCCTTTACAGCTTTGGGTAGGGCGTTCCACATTGATGTGGCATAATTGCGAAATGTGTTTAGTCCCTTGTTTGAGCCGAATCTGGGTTTAACATGATTTGTTGAGCTTCCTCTGGTGTTGTGGTCGTGGTATTCAGTGACCTTTAGGAAGTATTTTGACATGTACATGGGTACCTTAGTCGTAGACCAGGCCCATTGCAAGTTGCTGTACTCTGTCGTCTACTCTAAGCCATCCTAGGTAGTCAAAGTGGGCAGGGGTGAGGTGGGTTCTAGGAGTAAGGTCAAGTAGTAGTCTGACCAGTTTGTTTTGTGATGTTTGTAATCTTGTTTTAGCACCTTTGAGGTGCTTTGGTACCATGAGGTGCAAGCATAGTTGTAGTACCCTTGAATGAGTGCTCCTGCCAGAGTCTTCAGGGTATTCTTGTTTACCAGAGAGGAGATCCGGTACAAGAATCTACTTCGTTGGTTGACTTTTTTTATTACCTTGGATGCCATTTTGTCACAGGAAAGATTTGCCTCTAAGATGGACCCTAGGTATGTAATTTCATCTTTCCTTGTGACAATGTTGTCACCCACTGTAACTGAGAAGCCGTCAGTTTTGCTGAGTTTGATATTTGATCCGAAGAGAATGGACTCTGTTTTACCCAGGTGTAATGATAGTTTGTTATCAGCAAGCCAGGTGCAGATTCTGCCGAATTCTGAGCTGAGGGTTTTTTCAACCTGTAACTTGTTTTTGTCAGAGACCAGCAGGGCTGAGTCGTCCGCGAACAAGAGCAAGTTGCAGTCACAAGCTGACAACATGTCATTTGCATAAATTAGGAACAGTAGCGGTCCTAGTATGCTTCCTTGTGGAACACCACAGCTCACTGTGAGGGGGGGGGGGGGGTAGAGTACCGTTTACCTCCACCATCTGTTCTCTCCCCTCAAGGTAGGATTGCATCCAGCTCACTGATAAACTATCAAAACCAATAGCTTTTAGCTTGTCAATCAGAATGGAGTGATTGACAGTGTCGAAGGCCTTTTGTAGATCCAGCATGACCATGCCGCAGTATTTGCCCGCGTCCACCTCTTGTTTGATGTGATCGTTCAAATAGAAAAGGCATGTGTCAGTGGAGTGGGATGTTCTGAAGCCAGATTGGAATTCGTAGATTAGATTTTTTTCCGCTAGGTACTTTTCGACCTGTTCATAGAATTTTTTTTCCTACTACACGTTTTAGTTGGTTGCATGGTGCGCCTAACTTTTTCATGTAATGCATAATTCAGGTGCACCTATACATACACACACATAGACAGACCTGCTAAATGTAAGGTGCACTGGTGCGACTAATTATAATTTTTAGATGCATTAACATGTTTTTTTTGGGGTGCATATCTGATTCCCAAATGGGTGCCCTCTGGAGCCCTGTGGGTGCTCTCGTCAGTCATGTTATTGACTTGACTCGTATGGGCTGTTCATGGCCTAGTTTTCTGTGTATGGCCCGTTCCAGTTCAGTTGTTCATGTTGTTCTCTTTTCAAAGCCTGTTCATGGCTGTGTTCTCTGTTCATGGTCTACCTGCTTGCTGTTAAGTATCACAGCAGTGTTATCATTAGCATATGGAGTTCTGTTGATTTTGTTCTCTGTTCAAAGCCTGTTCATGGCTGTGTTCTCTGGTCATGGTCTCTACCTGCTT
>NC_140165.1:204395899-204438399 GCF_963971535.1 Notolepis coatsorum
GCCCAAAGAGTAATACCATATCTCATCAAAGTAATTTAAATGTTAAAAAGGAATATCTTGATTTACATGTGGAGTGGATAGATAACACACATAATACATATACACACAGAGATATGCTAAAAAGCTATTCATCATTTTTGGCCAGTAAAACATTTCTCTGGCTGGTAGTTTTAATAATAATAATAGGGATGTCCGATATTATCGGCCTACCGATATTATCGGCCGATATCGGCATTAAAATGTGATATCGGAAAATATTGGTATCGGTTTTCATTCTATAACCTTTATTTACCCAGGCAAGCAAGTAAGAACAAATTCTGATTTTATTTATTGTCAAAAGCATGCATAATGTTGTGTTAATTCCACAACAAGAGATATGTAATGTTAATTACCTGAAATTATTCCGTTTTTTGGGGGGGGGGGGGGAACCCTGCATATATCGCTATCGGTTGATATCGGTATCGAAAATTAAGAGTTGGACAATATCGGTATATCGAGCATCAATTAATCATAATAATACATTTTATTTATATAGCGCTTTTCAAGAACACAAAGACATGTTCTTGGACGTGGAACAAGGAACACTGACAAAAACATGGAACAGCAAACATGGACATCAAACAATGAACCAACAGAGGGAAGCTGGCAGACAAGACATATACACAGACTAATTGACACAAGAGGGTGATTGGGAACGAGACGCACCTGGGAAGGGAAAACAGACTGAACACAAGAGACTAAAAGACTAGGTAAAAGACTAAAGACAACACAAGGCCAAAACACACTGGGGAAAACACTAAAAGACAGAATAAACATAACAACCATACAACAACACAAGGAACTAACAACTAGGAACATAACATTTAACACTTTCAGTGCCAGCCATGCGGTGCCCCGGAATCCCGTTGCGTGCCAACGCCCACTTCAATGATAGAGCTCTCACAGAGCCTCAGACCTACTCCTATCCGAGCTCCGGGAGGGTCATCAAGGAGAAGCCGCCTATTCTCAGGCCTTGCCCCACAATGGTGGAATGAACTACCCACCCCAGTTAGAACAGCCGAAACCCGTCCAATCTTTCGCCGTCGACTAAAGATGCACTTCTTCAACTATTATCTTAAAAAAAAAAAAAAAAAAAAAAAATATCTAACCCTAACTAACCTTACTGTCATGCACTTGTCCTAATAAACTAACATACACTGTAGCACTCAACACTTTGATGAACATTACTCAGCTGATAGAGTTGTGCCCTTCCTGATGACTTGTCGTACAGAACTTGTAAGTCGCTTTGGATAAAAGCGTCAGCTAAATAAAATGACTAAATGTAAATGTAAATGTAAATATTTGCGAACGCATAAACTATATGTATCTTAAATTATGGCTATGTGTCTAATATGGCCGTCGCTTATCAATGACTTGTTTGCAGTCAACATTGTCGAAACTGATTGTTTTTTAATCGGTTAATTTCCGTTTTATACCAAACGCTCGTTTTATGAAAAAAAAAATAAAGATTCTGTGATAAACGCCCTTTACTGGAATACACTGGAATACACAAAAAACGTTGTAATTTTTTGGCCTATTTATGAATAGTTTTCAAATAAACGCTAGATTATCGATAGTATAATTGTACTTATGCATGCTATAGAAGCGGGCTGAACAATCGATTATCCATTTCCTGATAGGCAGGGCCGGACTGGGGAAATAATTCATACCGGGAGATATAGCACGAAATATAGCCCCAATCAGGCCACTTTTTAAGCAGGGGGTCTGGGGGTCCCCCACCCGGAAATCTTTTGTTACAAAGACTTAATTTCCTGCATTCTGGTGAATTTTAGTGCATGTGAATCACTAACTAATGAGCCAACAATTGCTTAGTACAATGTACTGTTATGAACCTCAAATAAAACGGTTGTGGCACTAGAAATGGTACTCTCTCCACCTTCAAAAAGAAAAAAGCAAGAGCACAACATAGTTTTCTATTTACTATTATAATACAGTTAACCACTCTCTCCACCTATTCAAACAGAGCAAGAGCACAATAACATATTCACTTTACTGATGCACTACCCATCAACAGTTAAAATAGCCCTTTACACAAACATTAAATAACAGACCTTTCATTACAATACTATAATAACAGTAGCCACTGCCAGAATAGTGACACATGTATCGCGTGTGGTGAGCACACGCATGCATGCACAACAAAGACAGAAGATTGCGTTGTCTCAATCATTTTAACTATTAAATGAGCTCACTGACTGAAATTTCCAACAAAAAGCATCAATTGTCAAATAATATTGATCACATTAACTAGACTAGATGTTTTTGATGAAATTGGAAAGGGAACAACAACTTAACCCTTGTGTCTGATCAGATTCTTATTTTTTCGATAACGTTGCAGTGATTATGTTTGTAGCCAATGTGGCAAAGGTGTGTAATTGCAAAGGTGTGGCAAAGGTGTGAATTATCTCTCTCTTTCATAAATTGTTTATTCAACTTCAGCCCCAATCATAACCACCACATATTGTTTTTTGTAATGTCAGATTTAACAACTCCTTCCAGAAAAGTGGGAGTGTGCATCTGCCATTCCATTCGCCGCCTCCGCTGTCAATCAGTTGTATCGCCTGGTCCCGCCTCCACCAATCACAAGCGGCAGCACGGCTCCATTGTGTGTGTGTGTCCGCGTGAGGAAGAGAGAGTCAGATAGTTCTCCAACTCTGTTGCAGACAGTGAACTCCTGGTTGTTCCCCACCCATCTAGGTTATCTAAAAACAATCGCGCCGCACCGCCGCCACAACTAGAAACAATGGCATGGCAAAAAAAATAAAAAATTATAATAATAAAAATTATCAATTTTTTTTTATATATAATTTTTTATTTTTTTTATATGTGCAGGCCAGGCCACCGGGAAAACTCCCGGTGCTCCCGATGGCCAGTCCGGGCCTGCTGATAGGCACACACACGCACACACACGCATAGGGCCCACGTTGATATATCTGTGAAAAAAGCTCTGATTATCCCAAGACTGGTAAAATAGATTCCTTACCTCAGATCAGATCAGATGTTCTCCAAAAAGATTATTCCAATTCCTGATCACAATTCCAAATATCGATCGTGTTTATTGATCCAACGCTGGGTACTGGAAATACACATTATCCGCTGTGTTGATGGTGGGCAATGACTTTGATCGTCTCTTGTTGCATCGCGGAGAATATTCCATTATTGAGACCAACATAATCCACCACACATCATGCATCGGGAGCATTTGATTCTTCTCAATCCGACCACTATAACCGCTGAGCTTGAGCAAAAGAAATAAACGACACAGACCCATTAGATCGACGCACAGGCCAAGATACAAGGTTTTCAAAGGGTGCTCGATACCGCCATCTAGCTGGATGCGGCCGGTATTCCACTTTGGCAACCTCAGACTAATTCCCTATGGTAACAACAGTCTCCCTGGATGGATAATGAATAAAAATATCGGACAAACTACTCAGAAACGTGTTAACGCGTTTTCAGCCACTTTAAATAGAGGGTTTAATTCAGGGTGGACAGATTAAATTTCTTTCACTACTAATGATGCAGGCTTACCTGTATGCTTGGTATGTGGCGAAAAATTACAAAAAAACTTCACTCGCCACTCAAAAAAAAAAAAACATGTATTTAACTAACTAAAACATTTTCTAAACAGTTTTATATTAACTCATTGGCTGCCACGCTGTTTCCGGGATATGGAATTCAGATACATGTTTTCAAAGTTATTATACATGTTTTCAAAGTAATTATTTTCAATGCTATAAATGCGGTGTCTGATTAAATTCAAATACTTCTGGCACTCATTTGCTTCCATACACATCTCCTAATGTGTGTATGCCCTGCTTTTCCCATCTAGGGAATCTTACAGGTTGTTTTCCAATCAGGAGTGCATTGTTATTGAATAAGGGAGTATGATTATGCCATTTATGTGGGTTCGAATATTTTTTTTGTGTTTCACGCCATATCCGGATCGCATGAGTAATAATGGGGCCAAATTCCAGTTCGCATTGCTTAATTGATAATTTGGTGTATACAATGTCCTGCAGTCTATGTGGTGCTACTATATTTACTTCTAAATTTCTCCAGGATACTGATGCTTGGGGATCAAACCAGGTTGTCAGTGGTCTTAAAGTGGAGATGAAGCAGTGCGATAAATACATATTCATAGCATCACATTAGTATTTAGATAAGCCACAGAAAAAATCACGTTATAAAAATAAGCAGTTTCTAAGAAAAAACGATTTGTTATGTACATTTTTGAAGCATGTATCATTATGGGCGCGGCCATTTTGTTGCTGACGTCATGGGGCTTGTTTGGTGTATACACTGCTGGTTAGCTGCCTATAGTGAATGGGTCAGTCAGTAAATAAAATGTTGCCTACAAAACAACGGGACCGCGGTGGTTCTGTTTGTATTGCTCCTGGCTGTTCAAACTAATTTTACCATGTGAGAGAGAGGAAAGTTGGTTAATTTCCACAAACTACCAGTGAAAAAAACAGTGTTGTTGGCACGTTGGCTCAGGCTGGCTGCACTCAGGCGGCGCGACCAGCCTGTAGTGTTGGACAGGGAAGGAGGATCTGCAGCGAACACTTCATTGCCTCGGATTATGTTGTTTGGGTGGGATGTTTGTCCAGAAGACCACTAATCAGCTGAAGCCGGACGCGGTTCCCTCAGTCTTCGACAGACACACCGGCCCAGGCAGTTCAGCGTCGCGGAGCATTCAGCCTGCTGGCTACCTAGATCCACTTCAACCAGCGTCGCGGAGCATTCAAACAAACTAGGATCACATTCTCCACTTTAAAGTGTACGCCTTAAAATAGTGGATCTTGTGCGGTGGATCTTTTTATACGTGGTGGTTTGTTATTCCAAATAAATTTGTATGCGGAAGAGTGTAATTTTTTCCAGTAACCATCTGGAGGGGGTAACGGTAGCATTGGGCTGATGAAGTTGATTCTAGGTAAGACATCCATCTTAACTATTGAAACCCGTGCCTGTACTGAGTTTTTAAGTTTTGACCACCTGTCAAAGTCATATTTGATTTTATTTTGGATTTCTATGTAATTGTGCTTCACCGTTTGGCTTATGGTAGGGAATACTTCAACTCCCAAACATCTAAAGTGTTTAACCATTGGTATTTCTACTGGAAGGAGTATATTTTTTGCAAGGGCGTTAAGTGGAAGGAAAGCCGACTTTGGCCAATTTATCTTAAATCCAGATAGATCGCCAAAGTCATCGATCAACTTGAGAAGATGAGGCATTGCGGTGTTAGGGTTTTGCATGAACAGTATTACGTTGTCCGCATATAAACAAATTTTGTGTTGTGTGCCCTTGATTACGATTGGTTCTCTGAATTGGGATTGTCTTATATATTGTGCTAAAGGCTCTAATGATAAATCGAATAGTCCAGAACTAAGAGGGCAACCCTGTCTAGAAGAGCGTGATACCGGAAAGATTTCGGAGGTGATTATACCTGTTGTAATCATGGCCGATGGGTCTTTGTATAATACTTTAATCATATCAATGAATCCTTTTCCTAACCCCATCCTTTCTAATACTGCCCATAGATACGACCATTCCAACCTATCAAAAGCTTTCATCGCATCCAGGGACAGCATCGCCTTAGTTGTGGTGTCGTCCTTGCTGGCATCTAGTACGTGTAGTAATCGTCTTATGTTATCCGTGATCAAGCGGCCTCTTATGAAGCCAGTCTGATCCGGATGAACCAAAGACGTCATATGCTTTTGAAGTATGATGGCTAATACCTTAGAGGCTTAGAGTACAGTTTGATATCGGTTCAGAGGAGGCTTAAGGGTCTATAACTACCGCACTCGGTGGGGTCTTTGTCTTTTTTAAGGAGGACTGTTATGATTGCTATATTGTCGTTCTTATGGAAGTTCCCCTCCTTGATTGAGTATAAAATCATATTAAGTAATAGGGGTCCAATTACGTCCCAACATGAGAGGTACATTTCTGGTGGGATACCGTCTCTTCCTGGAGCCCTACCACTTTTCATTTCAGATATGGCCTCCCTGAGTTCATCTAGTGTGATGGGTGTTTCTAACTGTTTAGCGTCATCCTCTGATAGTTTAGGGAGTTTAATTTGATTAAGATATTTGTCCATTTTGTTTTGATCGAAGGTCGTTTCTGATTTATACAAGTTGGAGTAGAACTCTTTGAATGTCTTATTGATTTTTTTAGTGTCTGTAACAAGTCCTTGTTGTGCTTTAATTGTAGTTATATCCGCAAATTTTGCGTTGACTCTTAATCGCATAGCTAGTAGGTTACTTGGTTTAGAGAATAATTTTGTTGTCTTGTGCTACGTATTTGTACTTCAGATTGTTGTTTATAAATAGCATTAATCTCTTTTTTTTACCACATTCATTTGATTTTCCAGTCGAACCGAGTAGTTATATTGTAAGGAAGAAAATAACGTAGAGTAAAGCGTTTCCAGCCCTGCCAGTTTTGAGCAACGATTTTTGCGTAATTTGGAAGAAAAGCACCCGGTAAAATCCTTGATCAATCCCTTTACCGACATCCATAATATTCTGGGGTCCGGCACCGATTTCGCATTCTCTAGTAGGAATACTGAAAGAGCTTTTTTGAGTTGTGTAATGAATTCCTTGTTATTCAGCAGTATCGTGTTAAATCGCCATCTTGGGGCTCGGGATGACAGTATACCAAATTATCCTTTTAGGAGTAAATAACAGTGATCTGATAATGCATTGGGTACCATTTCCACTTCATAGTTATCAAATAGTCTCGGGGTTGCAAAAACATAATCTATTCTGGAAAGTGTGTTATGTCTTGCAGATCGACAAGAGTACTTCCGGGTCATGGGGTTGAGTGATCGCCATAGATCATTTACACCTGTATTCTTCGACCAATCCTTTTTTTGTTCGTTGGAAAAGGTGGGATAAGATTTATCCAACCCAGGATCCCAAATGACATTAAAATCTGCACCAATTATAAATGAGTATTCTGGAAGGTCTAACATTGTTCTGGTAAATGTAGTGTAGAAATTAGCTTCGTATAGATTTGGGGCATATACCGCTACCAACGCTATTTTCCTATTCCTGTGTACAATCTTAGCTATGGTTATCCGACCATCTGCATCAGACCATACTCCCTTCAATTCAATATTCAACTTCCGTTTCACAACTATAGCAACTCCACGGGTTCTCGTTCCAAAGGAAGAGTGACTAATGTTATGGTATATGTTGTCCGCTAACGTAGCTTTGTTTTTCACTAAAATGTGCGTTTCGCTTAAAAGAGCCACAACAACCTGTTTTTCATCAATGTGAGCACGCTTTTGCGTTTATGTTGATTATTTATTCCCCCAGTATTCCAGATCATTATATTCAAACTAGCCATAATCTATACATATTGTTTTGTATTTGTTGGTAATACTTCTGGAGTGCGAAT
The DNA here is from genome assembly GCF_963971535.1 of Notolepis coatsorum. Classification (NCBI taxonomy): domain Eukaryota; kingdom Metazoa; phylum Chordata; class Actinopteri; order Aulopiformes; family Paralepididae; genus Notolepis; species Notolepis coatsorum. The sequence goes on from NC_140165.1 coordinate 204,403,358, forward strand.
TCACAATGGATTTACATCCTACTATTGAGGTCCCGTTGAGAGCCGAGCATAAAAACATACATATATACAAATAAACCCCTGATCCCCCCTCCCTTACAGAGCCGTACAAGGTACGTATTTGATACCTCCTTCGCGTACAACTTCTTCCTATCCTGCACCTCCGGTCAGCCCAGAATGAGCAATTTATCCTAAACTTTCCTATGTATACCATAGAATCTATACTTTTAATTCTAATTTAATAGAATGTCACCTGTGGCCAAGCCACTCTCCCGTTAATGTAATTAAACTAAATGAAAAATATACCTCAATTAGTATACTCATTTAAACCTCTTTTTTTTCTTTTTTTTTAACCTTCTACTAACATGTATTGGTTAGAACATTTCAGAATAAAGAAATAAAGAATAAGAAATAATGATGTTTAGAATTAGCTATCGAAACCAATAAAGTCAGGGAATAACTACTTAAAATGTCCCTTTTTTTTAAATAACTTTGCATGTTTACACATCTAAATGACAAGGAGATTTTTAAATACTTGTATGCAGATCGTCCCCCGTCAAGAGTGATCATTAATCTGTTATGGTGGTCGTTGTTCTTCACATCTATTTCATGACCAAGTCTCATTATCTTTGTTATTTTCCGGGGCCATCATTGAAAAAGGCATTGTATTCCAGAATGCTGTCAGCCGCTCATGACTTGCAGATTGTTGTTGTAATGTTCCAATACATTCCTCGTGTCATAGAACAATAATAATCCAGTGTATTCCAGTATATTCCATTATGACTCATAGCCTTCAAGTAAAAAAAATGAAAATTCTAGAATGTTCCAAAATAGTCGGTATCAAATCATGACCTGCATATTACCATGAATCTATATATATATGGTGTTTAGCGTTTTATATTAAATTACTTATCCCTCAATGTTGTCAAAAGCTTGTATGATGCCGTTTTTGATGTCCATGCGATTGTAAAGCTATCCAGAAAAGATGAATCTTGTCATCCACTTTTTATATTCTTCATGTAATCTTCTGCCGCCTCAAGCGAACGTAGCACGAATCTCTTTCCATCTCCCTCCACAATGGAAAGAATAGCTGGATACCGTAGGACGGGGTGTCTACCTTTCTCATAGAGCTGATGTACTACATCCTTGTAGCGGGCCCGTAGAGTTATGGCTTCCTTGCACATGTCCTCATAGAACCACACTTTTTTCCCTTTGTATATCAGTTTTCCCCATTTCTTGCGTGATTCCCTGATGATCGAATCTGAATCTGAATCTGAATCTGAATCTGATCGTGTCTCTTGTTCCAGTTTCCCGTAGGCTAGCAATGATCACTCTTTCCTTGTTGTTGTTGTTGTAATTTACGGTGCCTATTCTGTAGCGTTTGTCCACTATCGGTTCTGTAGGTAGGATTTCAGGACCTATAATTTCGACTAGCACTGCAGCAAACGTGGCATCTTTGCATTTGACTGATTCATCCAAACCCACTATACGGAGGTTAAATCTGCGGCCGTGACGTTCGATTTCGAGCAATCTGACCGTGTTTTCCTCTTTGTTGTCCTGCCAAAGCTGTTTGTCCCCCACTTGCATCTCCTTCGATACTTCGGCGATATTCTCAAATAGTTCCTTATTCTTCTCCTCTTGTTTCAGTGAGTATTCGATCCCAGTATTTGCAACCGCCGTTATGCGATCGGATTGTACTACAGCCTGTGCATTGATGTCTTCAAGTTTAGCCTCTATAGCTAACTTAAATGCGATAGCATTAGCTTCGGCTCTCTCAACAGCTCTAGCTATATTACCAGCCTTGGCATCAACTTTATCAACCTTGTCGGTTAAGATCTTTATCAGAGCTGTCAGCGTTTTGAAATCGGGTGAAGTACTCTCCGTCTCGGATGAGGTCGTAGGAATGTTGGAATCCCTGAGATTGTCGAGCTTTTTATTCTCTATAGCGTCTGCTTTCTCCTTCACAGTAGAGCGCGTCACCGCAACATCTACCGTTGGAGTGTCTGCTTCACGGCTCTTTGTATTATCTTTATTTGCTGGCATGTTGATTTTCCCTGTTGATATAGTTAGTTGAAGGTCTTAGTTAATATATACGTCGACACTAGATTTATTTGTCAAATCGTTTTTGCAATAGTCACTTTTGGTGAGTTGTTTTACATTTAGGTTAAACATTAAAGGGGAGATGAAGCATAGCGATATAAACATAGTCATAGCATCAAATTAGTATTTAGATAAACCACAGAAAAAATCACGTTATAAAAATAAGGCGTTTCTAAGAAAAACTATTTGTTATGTCCATTTATGTAGCATTTATGAACATGAAACAACGGGACCGCGTGGTTCTTTTTGTATTGCTCCTGGCTGTTCAAACTAATTTTACAGTGTGAAAGAAAGAGGAAAGTTGGTTCATTTCCACAAACTACCAGTGAAAAAAACAGTGTTGTTGGCACGTTGGCTGGCTGTTGGACAGGGAATGAAGATCTGCAGCGAACACTTCATTGCCTCGGATTATGTTGTTGGGGGTGGGAGGTTTGTCCAGAAGACCACTAATCAGCTGAAGCCCTATGCGGTTCCCTCGGTCTTCGACAGACAGACGGCGCAGGCAGTTCAGCGTCGCAGAGCATTTAGCCTGCTGGCTACCTAGCTCCAGTTCAACCAGCGTTGCGGGGCATTTAGCTAACTGGCTACCTAACTCCAGTTCAACCAGCGTTGCGCAGCATTTAGCTACCTGGCTACCTAGCTCCAGTTCAACCAGCGTCGCGGGGCATTTAGCTACTTTACACAAGGTACACAACAAACAAACTAGGATCACATTGTTCAATGCTTCATCTCCCCTTTAATCAACAAAGGGACAGCTACAGTATGTAAATTGTTTTATTCCAGTCGATCATAATGCAATACTGCGTGTGTGTGTGAGAGAGAGAGAGAGAGAGAGAGAGAGAGAGAGAGAGAGAGAGAGAGATATCGCGGTCACTCACTCATATATCAGACCTCACTGCACGCCTTGTGTATGTAGGCCTATGTGACAAATAAACCTCTTGAATCTTGACTTTCCATATTCAATCAGTTTCAGCAGACCCGGCGCCATGGGCCAGGCCCGCCCACTGAGTCAGCTGTGCCCACCCTGGTAAAAATCAAAGTCGACTATCCAAATCCTTAGTTGGGGACAGCCCTAGTGGGCACTGATGTTAACAACAACACTACTGAAGCTAGCACGGCACTCTGTGAGAATTCGTTTTCTACCCTCAAGAACGTCTTTACAGAACATCGCCTTAGTATGCTTCATCGACGCAAGCCCAATTTAATTCAGTTGGCATTTGAGAAGGACTTAACAAAAAAGTTCAGGAATGAGTGGAGGGACAGTGTTTTAAGAAGATTTCACTCTGTCCCCAAACGCCGCTTGCCGCTCTACTAATGATGGTGAGTAGCCTGTGGAGGAATTTTGTTTGCTTTTTTATGCACCTTACTTTTGTCAGTTCAGTTCAGTTTGTCAGTGAATTCAGAAGTGTTGAATAAATGGAGTCTTTTCAAAGATATAGAATAGAATAGAATAGAATAGAAATGTATTATCCTGAGGGAAATTTGACACTGCAAATCACTCAATATTAAACATTTAGACAGAGCAAGTCACGAATAAGAATAACAAAACAAATGGAATAGAATAAAATGAAATAGAATAAAAGATACAGTAAATAAATACAGTAAAAATATACTGAAGTCTACAGTAGATGTAATATTGCACAGTGCTGTTTAAAAAGTAAGAGTCCAGGAAGATGGTAACTGTCACTCTGTGCTCAGTGATGCAGTGAGGCACAGTGATGCATTGTATAGTCTGATGGCTGTCGGAATGAAGGACTTCCTGTGCCGTTCAGTGCTGCATTTAGGTAGTGTGAGCCTAGCACTGAACATGCTCCTCCTGTCAGTCAAGTCTGTGTATAGTGGGTGGGAGGGGTTTTCCCTGATGGCGTGGAGGTGGGGCTAATCGAAAGGACTGGACACGGACGCGTTAAACAGCAATCAATTAATTTTAATATAACAGTCCGGTTCTGTGTTTGTTTGTGTCTGTAGATTGTTGGTGAACAACTAACTTTAGGTTAGTTTAACTTGTCTGTGTCCAGTCCTTTCGATTAGCCCCACCGTTCATTGTAAACAATGATGAATGTAGTTACTGTGTGTTGTTGTAGCCACCGGTAAATTCGCGATTTTTTATTGGTTTGTCATGACAAACCAATTACATAATCCAACATATGTGTAAAGAAACAACATATTCCAGTTAACGGTATATTTTTTTAATGATTCGTTACGGCGAAATCAATACTTCCATTTGTATAAATTGCATTAAGCAGAGTTTAGTATTCCTGCCTGGCTGAGGAGCTTGTCGCGGCTCATGCGCGTGCTCGGCCAATCAGAGCAACGTGGAAGGGCTTGTTGCTTGCCGAAAGGATACAAGCGTCCGGGCTGCGTCTATGCTTTTACCAACGTGTTCGTGTTTCCGGGTTCCCGTTTTGCCCCCCTCGCTATGAACGTAGCAGGATGCTGAAATGCAAATGCGTATCACAGTACTGCCTCCAGGAACAGCTATTTCCGTGTGACTTTATGTGCAGGCTCGCTCTGAGGGAAGGAGGCCGTTCATATTCATTTCTACATTTTATACATAATATCCCAGCGTTTCAACCAGCTGCACATTATACTCACATTATGTGCTCATTAGAAGAAAATAAATTACGCATATTGGTCAGGAAATGGCGAAACGCTAACGTTATAAAATACCCTGACATTGGGTAGAAATGTAGCGGGGTTAGGGTGACCTATTGACGGGTCTGGAAGAGAGATGCAGGGGGGGGGGGCTGCCTCGCGCTGACGCTGCCCGCCTCGAGGTGCACACAAGCGGCCGCGCGTCTCACATCACCAGCCACACCTGAACGAATCTAGCCCCCCCAAATCGGCAGCCCCTCTCGCCTAGAGACATTTGCCCTATATTGTGCCATTTAGTGCATGTGTGCACTACCTACTATCTGTTGATACAATTATATATAAAACGATATATTGTATATAATATATTTTAGGCAGTTTCGTGGCATGAATTGCATTTCGCTGTAGACCGCAGCAGCTGGTGATAGAAATATAGCCTATGTCAGGGTATTTTATAACGTACAGAGTACAGAGTACAGTGGCGCAGAGCTTGCTTCGAGCGCTAGAAAAACGCGCCTGAGACATCATATTTGAACGCACTGATAGGCGAAATGTATTTGCTTGACCTATTTACATTGGCTGCAACGATACAGTGACGCACACAGTGTGCACGCTACATCTATGCGCTCAGCTTTAGAGGTACTCTCTATCAGGAGAGAAAGTGACGTCATGTGAATCACGCTCAAAACAATTATTTATATTTGATATATTAACGTTATTGTGCATTTGAAACACAAACATACTTAAAATGAGTAAATATTATTAATTTTAAACATGTTTATTTTATTTTTAGGGGTCTAAAATAAAAATAAAACATTTTCTTCTTCTCCTTCTCTCTTCACCAGGGGGGGCGGCGCCCCAGCGCCCTCTATCGGCCGGCCGCCACTGAATACATTCCATTAATAAAACAGTTATTGTTGTGGGTGGGTTTTTGTTTACCTGCATGGTTCAAGGAGGGTCTACAGCTTCTGTATTTCGGTGGTCTACAGTCCACGGCAATCCAGCGAGCCTTTGCAAAAACAACTGTTCTTGTATCAAAACTTCCATCTGCACAGTTCAATTACGGAGTAGATGTATGAAACGACATATAGAAATAGATGCGTTTGTTAGAGAAAACAAATTTCAATAATATATGTCTTATTCTATGCATACTGTGCCTTTATGCGATGGAGAGATACACTTAAAATTTTGTCAGAGAGAAGATAATCTCCCAATTCAGATACAATTTACCACAAACGGTTCCAAAGATATTTAATGTTTGTAGTCATAAATACACAAACAAACAAACAAACAAACAAACATATCCCTACCTCATTACAGTGGTGAATATTCATGGAGGCTAAGGGAAGCCAAGCTTCACCAAAAATATAAACAGTAAAAAAATAAAAAAATAATAATAATAATAATAATAATAATAATAATAATAATATATGTTTTAATTTTTTTTTATATATAGTTTACAATAATAAAAATAATCATTATTTTTCATCTCTGTTATAATAATTGTCTCCCTCCTGGAGACATTTTCTATTTTATTTTTACAATTTTCTCCCTCTTCTCCTTCTCACTCTCTCTAACACTGTCACTGACTCACTGACTCACTGACTGCTCAGCATTATTTTGATTGACATGGAGGCTTTGAAAATTAGGGCGGGATGTCTTTTTCTTGCGTCCTAGTTACATTTATTAGCCAATAAGATTCTAGCTTAATTCAATGGGTCGGGCTTAGGGCCTACGCCTTAACACGGCCGCAGCCTGGGACTAGGTTACGGCAGCCAAGCAGCTATATTCTTCTACAAATTTGGCGCCTGGTCCAGAAAGTCCCCACCAGATTGACCAATCAAATCACATTCAAATCTAAACGTGACGTCATCACCAGGCCGGGAAGGGACAACGCACTTTTAATGTTGAAATGATAACTACTGTACAAGCAAGTCGCAACTGAATGGCTAACTGGTTGGGATAAACAGAGGAGCTTTTGTTGGAGATATTTCAAAATGCAAGAGGTTTATTTTCGGCCGCAGGACTATACCTGGATTTTAACTTTTTACTGTATATTCTGTGGATCTTTCTTCAAATCTGTCCGGTCCATTGGCAAAGGTAAGCCTACGTTACTACATAGCTTGCTTGCTAGCTAACTAACGTTATGTGTGACTGTGTAAAAAAACAGCATTGTTTGATTGATTGATTGAAAACTTTATTAACATCACATTAACATCACATTAAAATCGCCTTTGTCTTCTAGTAGTAGAGACATTGTCTAATGTGTGATAACGATGATATCTGGTGATCACTGATCAAAATAGATACAGCTAGAGGGCGAGGCTAATCACTGATTAAATAGCTATGTACAGTACATAGGACTATAGATTGTAATGATAGCTTCGTTCACCCATTGATTGATTGATTGAAAATTGTATTAACAGATTGCAGAATGGGTACAATACAGTACGGCTCAATACACACAATTGTTAAGGGAAGGCAGACCAGAGAAAGACTTTCGTCTTGTTTACATCAGGGTCCCCCATTTTCAATTCATCAGGACATATATGACATACATGACATACAGATAGACAGTACTGTTACATCCAGACATTTATGACATACCAGATCTACAAATATACAGTACTGTTTAAGAGTACAACACCTGGTGTTGGAAACTCTGATTAATAGACAGATTTTCTAAAAAGAGACTATATACATTTGAGAGTATATACATTTGAGGGGGAAGAAACTGTACATTGGAGAAGGTTGGGTAAGTGGGGTCGGGGGGTGGTTGAGTGGGGGCCTGGGGGGGGGGGGACTGTACATTGGAAGGGGTTCGGGTAGGTGGATATTTTGACATGTACATGGGTACATTAGTGGTGTAGTCATGTATCTTGTAGACCAGGCCCATTGCAAGTTGCTGTACTCTGTCGTCTACTCTAAGCCATCCTAGGTTGTCAAAGTGGGCAGGGGTGAGGTGGGTTTTAAGAGTGAGGTTAAGCAGTAGTCTGACCAGTTTGTTTTGTGATGTTTGTAATCTTGTTTTTAGTGCCTTTGGGTAACATTCTGGGTTTGTGTCCTCTTCCAGGACTGGGAACCCTACCGCCATTCTGATGTATGTCACCCTGTTCTCTGTAATTAGCACTGATTGACTGTCACCTGTGATTTGCTGTCACTCATTGCTGCATGTGGTATGCTGGGAATCTGGCCATATAGTAATCTCATGTTCTCTGTCTCTTTGTCGGATCTTCAAACAGAACGTGCGTGCAGTCGGCCACAGGACAAGTGCTGGAACCTCTTCTCGCTGTTGTTATCATTACAGTATCTTGCTCTGGTGATTCTTATATTAAAAAGAACACACATTTCGAGAAGAGAAACCACATATCTCCGTCTCCTTATTCCTTCTACTATTGGAACTCAATTCCAAGACCTTTGAGGTGCTTTGGTACCATGAGGTGCAAGCATAGTCGTAGTACCCTTGAATGAGTGCTCCTGTTAGAGTCTTCAGGGTATTCTTGTTTACCAGAGAGGAGATCCGGTATATATATCCCATCTATTGTTTAATGCCAATGATTGTCAGTGCACACTGTCCTTTATAAACTAAACTAAAGGTGCATAAATTATGCATTACTATATTTCATCACAATATAATAGATATAGCTAGGCTACTGACATTGTGATAATGTCAGTAGTAGCTAGCTGTATCTATTGTTTACACTTGAAATGTGTATTTTTATTTTGTGTGCATTTTTATTTTGTCACAATATTATTTGGCTTAAATATAAAAAATTTAAAATATTTAAAGAATTATTAATATTTGTTTTAATACATTTGTTTTAATAAAAAAAAATTGGCATCTTCTGTTATTTTACCCACGTGACGCCACTGCCTCATTATTCGTGTGATGTGAGCTATCAGTAGTTGTGTAATAGACTAGGTTTTACTATGTGCCTCTGTATACGAGGCGCCATGTCCCTGCTGGAAGGCAGAACATGTTGGCGGTCTTCCGCCATTGAGGAGGTGTGTGAAAGGAATAATAAGAGAAGGATCTGTTGCTGCTCGACATGCTCCAACACCTATCGTCCTCTTTAATGTCTTCTATAATACATTTACATGGTTAGGCGAGGGTTACAGTAGTTACAAGTGCGTTGTGTCTGGGTACAATAGTGGGCCGCTGGATGCATTCCGTATATCACCTGGTCTGTATGCTCACTGACCTTGGTGTGGCTTCAAGATGTCTGTCAAGGCGAGTAGACAAACTGCATGTCCCCCGTAGATACAAACACATACACAGAGAGACACGTACTGTACACACATCACCAACACACATCACCAACACTGTCATGCGTTTCTTTATTGGCAGGTGTGTGGGAGAAAATATCCAGTCTGTACTTCAGTGTGACAGCATGCAGAATATAAAGTGTAAAACAGCCCATTCACTCACCTAGATAGCTCCTGCTGTATCAACTACTGAATACATACACATTTTATTCTCACATCATATTTCAGTATCAAATTCAATGTGTCTCCTAGAATTCTTAAGATAGTAAACATGAGGTGTGGCTGGGTAGCGCAGTGGACTAAGCACTCGCCTAACACCGCAGAGATTCTGGGATCGAATCCAGCTGTCAGCGGTACCTCCGGCTTGGTCAGTCATCCTTACTAACACACTTGGCAGTGTTAGAGGGTAGGAAGCCGGTGGGGTATGTGTACTGGTCGTTGTAAACTGTGACTCCTACTGGTCGGTCGGGGCGCCTGTTCAGCAGGGAGGGGATCTGGGGGAAATAGCGTGAGCCTCCCACGCGTTAGGTTCCCCCAGTGAAACTCCTTGCTGTCAGGTGAAAAGAAACGGCTGGCAACTCCACATGTATCGGAGGAGGCATGTGGCAGTGCTACACCCTCCCCTTGCCGACAGTGGGCCAATGCGCGCAACGACCAGGAAGGGAATTGGCATAATGACTAAATTGGGATGGGTGAAAAAATACAGAAATCCCTAAATATATATATATATAAATAAATAAAAAGATAGTAAACATGTGTTGTACAGGTTGGCATCAGGATGCAGATAAATACATGTTTTGCATGTGGAATTTCTAAAACATTTAGGTTTCCTTCATAAACGTCCCTTCATATAAACCTTTTTACACCACATCAGACAACAGTACATACAACATCAGTATCAAACAGTACATACAACAGCACACAGTAACAACATACAATGACAGACAGCAGTATACACGCAGGCCTGTTCTGCAAGGCCTTTTGTTTATGTCTGCAAGGATCAGACTTTTCACAAAGCGAGCCCATCTGCACCCCAGTGTTCTGTACCTGCGCGAGGAGGGCAGTAGGGTGAGGTAGTGATTGAGTGGGTGTGTGATGTCTTGTTCTATTGAGGTTGCAATGCGTGCAACAGCCATATTGTTTAGGTCTGTGAGGTTGGGTGTGGAGAGACCAATTATCCTGGCGGCGGTGTTGGTTATGTGTGTGAGTTTGGCCTGGTTAGTAACAGATAACATGTTAAACAGGTAGAACAGTACAGTAGGATGGGCTGAATAATGCTCTGGTACAACAGTAGCAGGAGATGGGGTGGGGGTGGGGGGGGGGGGGGGGGGGGGGGGGGGGCAATATAGAGTAATTTAAGCTAGCATGTGTCCATGGTGTAACGGTTTATTGACCAGTGTCATACCAAGGTATTTATGGGGTGCTGAGGTGAGGGAGGGCCAATTATCATTTCCTTTGTCTCACTGACATTGAGGTGAAGGATGGGCGAAGGATGGGTGAAGTGTGCAACGGTGATGGTCCTGAGCAGAGTGGTCATGTGTGGGTGTGTTGTCTTGAGTATTCGACGTAAGTCAGTGACGGGTGACGGACTGGTGCAGGCATTGGTGTAAAGTAAGTGCTCATAGCCATCAGACCTTTGTTATAAAAGTGACTCAAGTGACACAATGTCCGCGCCCCCAGACGTCCGTCTCATGAAATAGACGAGGTGTTAAAAAGGTCTGACGTGTCTGATGCTGCCAGCCAGAGGGACAGATGGGCTTTTACTGCTTATGGTGTTTGTATGACACACACACACACACACACACACACACACACACACACACACACACACACACACACACACACACACACACACACACACACACACACACACACACACACACACACACACACACACACACACACACACACACACACACACACACACACACACACTTAACTCTCCCTCAAGCAGGTACACGCACAAACAAACAGACACACATAACATGTGAGCAAGAGCAGGAGACTCAAGAACATCTGCAGTGGGTTGAGTCCTGTCCGCTGGGAGATAGTGGGCCACGGACAGACAGGCATATGGATGGGCCAGACTGTTCCAACCAGGCCAAACAATGATTGATGCTAGTGCTCGCTATAGCCCCACAACGGCCCATGCATACCCAATTCACAGCAGACACCCTGTCGTAGCCAAACAAGCAATACGTTATAATTTCATTGTCATCGACGTTGGAATTATCACACTGGTTTAATTTGCACAGACAGTGAGGGCCAAATCCGCAAATGGTGTTCGCGGCTTTTTCCGATGCTAAGCCGGCGCAAATAGCGCTGAAACACAGCTTGCTATCCACAGAGGAGGCTCAACGGGTGAAATGAGGTGGTAACTGCATTCCATCGGCATTGCGTCCGGTGCAATTAGCACGTATTTAAATGAGGTAATATGGGCGGAACATGTTCCCCTTTCAATGCGAATGAGCCTTGTCCAAAAACGCTCCGAATCCACAAAGACCTGGTGGTAAGTAAGCACAAAGCCCTAAGCGCTATAAAGGGCCAGCGGCACAGGTGATCATGGCAGCAGTAATTGTTGCCAGATGCAGGCATCGTAATGCCAGGCGTGCCCGTGAAAGAATATTTAGAAGGAAAATATCACTTTTTGAGACCGAAATCATCCGGAGACAGGTTGCCAGCTCAAGCAATTCTTGGATCTACTGGATGAAATCAAGGATGATATTGAGCCAGCCACCCAGAGATACCATGCAATCGTATTTATTATTTAAATATTTTTTTTTAACGTTGTCGGCTTTCCCAACGTTGTCGGCGCTATTGATTGATTGATTGATTTTGAAACAAGATTTCGATTTTGCATCATGCTGCAATTTCTATTTGTGTTGTGCATTGTTCTTGCTGCTTGTTTGATATGGCTTCATTATATAAAGCACTTTGAACTGCAATCCTTGTATGAAAGGTGCTATATAAATAAAGATTATTATTATTATTATTGACTGCACTCACGTTCCAATTGTACCACTGCACACATGCTCCAGAATAAACTTTTAATTTATAACACTTTGTCGGGTCCATGGAGTAGACGCTGGAAACACGGCCAATGAAAAGTTTATTCTGGAGTATGATAATGCAGGTTCTATTATCTTAACTAAACATTAAGTACAACTTTCTCACTCAAAATATTCGTAAATTAGAAAATATCTTCACTGACACAGTGCTTAAATTCGGTATAAAGATTCAGCACTATAGACAGGTCTGCTCAAAATAATTTATTTGTAAATGACAAACAAATGCAATGACCAAATAAACTAAATACAATACGGAATAAACTAAATAAACACATTTGGCATCTCATATCCCAGTCTGAGCGCAGTTGGGATATCGAAACGTGGCAGTGGAAACATATGGGTGATTTTGCACAAGCTCCCACTCGTGCGTGGTAGGGCTGTCCCCGACTAAGGATTTGGATAGTCGACTTTGATTGGCCGAAATTAGCCGATAGTCGACTATTTGTCGACTATGAAAATGTCTGAGGGAGTTTACTGGTATAGACTAGTAATGTTGATTTTCAGTCATCTATGACATTTTTTGCCTAGATATACCATATATCTAGGCAAAAAATTTCATATATGTCATATATGTCATATATTATACATCTATACCAGCACCTGCTAGACTAGAATAGGCTGTCATTAGCCTACTTACTATGTAGCCTAAGCTACTGATTATACATGCACAACACTGTGCAATATTACACTTACTGTAGACTTCTGTATATTTGTACTGTATTCCTTTTACTGTATATTTAATTCTATCTTATCATTCTCACAACACAACACCCCCTCTAATGCCCCTCTAATGGAACATTCCAGTGGATGTGCATTGCGTCACACTCTGTGGCCAATCTGCGCATGTGCATGGGGAATCGATGCTTAAAAAAGTCTTTTTCGCTGCCAATTTAGTTCTGATCGATTAGGAATGTCTCGCGCCGTGTTCAGGAGACTCAGGCACATACAAGTCTATTCGATCATGTCTCTAGCACCCCCACAGCCGTAGCTGCAATCACTTAATGTCAAGGCTCTCATCCACATTCATTCATTTCACCCCCCCCCCCGCAATCTCCTCCCCGATTTCAGAATCCCGGAAGTGTTGCGGTGGTCGGAGGGAGCGTATGCCTACAGGAAATGCGCTGCAATCGGCTTCTTTTTTCAGCGCCTTTCAGCTTTTTTGTGCGGCAGCACCCAGCGTTTAAAGTTGAAACTTTCGGAACTTTTCAGAGCGATGAGCTGAGCGCATTTTCAGACAACCAATTACAGCCGTGGCGCTCGTGAGTCGTGACACATTCGTAACCTGACACCGGAGTTGCCTGCCTGCCTCCCACAAGAGACAGGAGCAGTATGAGGGCAAGCGTCTGCTGGTTGGTGGTCATTGCGATTCGCGACAAAGCACAAATACACTAATAACTACACGAATACACTAATAAAAAGCAAAGGGCGAACTGTGGTGTCAGGCAATAACTATATATATATAATTAATATACAATAAAGTGTATTAAAATATGCTATATGTGCAAAACCGCAGCAGTAAAATACGATAAAAAGATGGCTGTCGCTAGATTTTTCTCTCTCTGTCATCTTGCTACAAGATGCGCTTCATCCCAGCACTACCGGCGCACTGCCAGCGTTTTTCAGCTGTAAATATGCGCCAGGTGAAACGCATGCCCTAAGCTGATCTTTATCATGGGTTAAAAATCAAGAGCTTGGTAACTTTTGGTAACATTTTAAATCCATGATTTTAAACCATTCTGTCTCTGTTTGTATCTGTCTTGGATACGAAGATGAAGTCATTATATTATATATATTAGGATAGGATGTTCTTTGGCAATTAAGTCTGTTATTTGGCAATTCAATCTGTTCTTTGGCAATTAAATATGTTCTTTGGCAATTAAATATCTTCTCTGTCAATTAAATCGTTGTCAATAAATACATTGTATGGCTCAGCACCAATTTGATGTTCTATTTATAAATGATGTATTCATATTATTATTATTGTTATTATTATTATTATTATTATTATTATTATTATTATTATTATTATTATTATTATTATTATTATTATTATTATTATTATTATTATTATTATTATTATTATTATTATTATTATTATTATTATTATTATTATTATTATTATTATTATTATTATTATTATTATTATTATTATTATTATTATTATTATTATTATTATTATTATCTTGCTTTCTCTCTCTCTCTCTCTCTCTCTCTCTCTCTCTCTCTCTCTATTTCTCTCTATCTCTCTCTCTCTCTCTAGCTCTCTCTCTCTCTCTCTCTCACACACACACACATACACACACATACACACAAGGATCATAGGCATTGGAATTACTCATTTTGAGTAATATTATCTTCATCTGTTTGTCATCCCATCTCTGTTGATCATTCTCTTTGCATTTGTGGTCTAAAATATGTAGTGCAGTGCAGCAAAAACGAGCATGCTCTATGTAGCCAAACATGTAAACAAAATTAGGATGCTCTATGTAGACAAACATGTAAACAAAACTAGCATGCTCTGTGTAGACAAACATGTAAACAAAACTAGCATACTCTGTAGACAAACTTGTAAAAACTAGCATGCTCTGTGTAGACAAACATGCAAACAAAACTAGCATGATCTTTATAGACAAACATGCAAACAAAACTAGCATGTTCTGTGTAGACAGTCATGTAAACAAAGCTTTTTGTCCAGATCAAAATGGCGGATTCGCCCCGGCAGCGCAACGTGACATTGATTCCCAAGCTCCATTCATTAGCTTTGTTATTGGAACAATGGTACCAACCATTGACCCCACTTCTGCTCTGCCCGCTGACTGTGACATGTGAAGCTAGACAATTAGTCTGCTTCTTACAGTACATCGTCCACACACTGGTGCTTTGTACAGCTGAACTATAACCCCTCTATACACTGGAGTATCTGAAGGCTGACTGTAGATCATTTACAGAGAGGAACAGTCACACACACTCACACTCACCACCTCTGCTGGATCTGCCATTATGCACAGTATCTCCATTGGAGAGAGCACGGTTAACGCTCCAGAGAATCACATTGTATGTATGGAGTTGTATGGTGGTACAATAATCACATTGTATGTATGGAGTTGTATGGTGGTACAATAATCACATTGTATGTATGGAGTTGTATGGTGGTACAATAATCACATTGTATGTATGGAGTTGTATGGTGGTACAATAATCACATTGTATGTATGGAGTTACACTATATGGTCGTGTGGCTACGTGTCCATGGACACCCCTAGAAAGTCACTTAATTGGATTCCAAATAAGTCTTTGCGGGTAACGGATAGTATAGGCGCCTACTCCCAGTTGTATAACCAAAGAGAATTGATATTATTGTTATGCAGGGGCGAACACACACACACACACACACACACACACACACACACACACACACACACACACACACACACACACACACACACACACACACACACACACACACACACACACACACACACACACACACACACACACACACACACACACACACACACACACACACACACACACACACACACACACACACACACACACACACACACACACACACACATGCATTATGTATAAACACTAGCACCATTGTGTCAGTTTAGCCAATTAAATGGGAGCTAATGAGAACAGCAGCAGTGTGTGTCTGTGTGTCTGTGTGTCTGTGTGTCTGTGTGTGTGTGTGTGTGTGTGTGTGTGTGTGTGTGTGTGTGTGTGTGTGTGTGTGTGTGTGTGTGTGTGTGTGTGTGTGTGTGTGTGTGTGTGTGTGTGTGTGTGTGTGTGTGTGTGTGTGTGTGTGTGTGTGTGTGTGTGTGTGTGTGTGTGTGTGTGTGTGTGTGTGTGTGTGTGTGTGTGTGTGTGTGTTGTGACCAGTATCCAATACATCGCATCAGGGCAATTACAGGCATTATGGAAACACTGAGATAAGTCTAAAGCTTCAATCCGGAATCTAGTCAACCACGTAAAACTTTCCAACTTCTTTTCCCGACATAACTCAAAAGTTCTACTTATACTGTATACTGTATATTTATATATATTTACAAACAGCCTCAAAAGTCACGTGGAAAACATGAAATATCTGATATCTTCAGCCCGACCCAAAAAACTACTTTATACACAAAGACAGTAATATAATTTTCAGTATTCTCTGTGATCATGTTCTTGATATTCTTTCCATTTTCCATTATGCAAATACTTGCACAAGATATAGTCTAGTACAGTGTTTCTCAACTGGTGGGTTGCGACCCAAAAGCTAACGTTTCCTAGCCTAGTGACACAACGGGCTAGCGCCGCAGCTAACAGCTGACTGGCTAACAGGTAGGCCACAACTAGCATGCAAGCTAAGCAGCTATCACCTGAACTGTACACAACGACATAACAAGCCACACTTCAGACAGGCCGCCGTCTGAAACCCTCCTCATCCTTTAAGAGAGAAGAGAAAAAGAAATGTCAACACAGTTTACAACAGTGATTTTACCAGACATACGGCGGAGCCGGCACAAGTCCCATCTGGGCTGCAGCCGACTTGAACATGGATCTTCTGATAACGAACATCCATGCCCACATTTCCTCGTTTAGGGTGTACTTCCACTCAAGTGAAAGATGGGGCCTGCACGGGACAGAGAAGCATCCGCTTGTTCAGAGAATCCTGGGTTCACCAGGTCCTGGTCGCGGCCCACTAGTTGACCATCATGGGCTTCAGACCAAGATCCTCCGCCGTCGCCTAAGAGGCCGAACAGAGGACCCTAATCTGGGGCCGGCTTTCGTAAAAAATTGTCAGCTAGCCCCCATAGCACTAACAGACAACTGGCGCTCGCAAGCAAAACATTACTCACCCAGGCTCGAAAACAACCAGTCCCTCACAACAGACGGTGCCTTCCACAGTCCAGCTGCATGGCCGGAGGGCCAAACCCATCCAGCCGCAGCAAAGGAGGACTGCAGTTGGGAAGTATATCAGCGACGCGAGCCCCTAATACGAAAAAAACTGTGGAGATTTAGAATGATCATCATCTTCCAGACGAAGACAATATCGCCGTATTTTCTCGAAAATAGTGAGAGAGAAAATAAAGATATAATGTCAACGTATCTCCTTGTTCTTCTGTTTTCCTTTCTTCAGCTAATACTTTCTTCCTCGCCAAGTGATTGGTATACAGGCACTATATTGTGGATGAAATTTGAGAAGGAGATGAGTGTGTGGCCCCACCCCTGCTTATGTAGGCAGCAGATGGGGGTGTGGTCAGACGGATGTTGGTATGTAAAGGTACATTTTGAAATGTATTCAGTGCATATCCACTGAAGCGAGATATATGCAACTGATGCTGAGCGGAGCCATAATGAAATAGAACCAGTGTTTCTAGAAAGGAAAAAATTTGTAGAAAATGATAGGCTATGTTAAAAATCTGCCAGGGTCCCATGTATCATTTATATGCAAATTAATGACGCCATCATCAAAGAATGTATGTCGCTATTTCAGCCAATATTGCAAATAACTGAACAAGTAGGTTGTCTAGATCCATATTTTGAGGGTCAAAAATCATAATAAAACTATTCCCAGAATGATCACCTGTTTGTGGCGAGACACATCATATTGTAGATGACTGAACAAAAAAAGATGTGGACTCATGTTTTGAGGGTTAAAGATGGTAATACAATTTCTGAAGTGGTCACATAATTATATCTCTGGCATGCTTATATACAAGAGTGCTGCTTTCACTGCCATTTCTTACGTAGGTCCTCTGTTCTGGATATCTTCTTTGTTGACACAACATTCAAGTATTTTTTTCTATTTGTATTTTGTGCCCTAAACTACTAATCATCATCATCATCATCATCATCATCATCATCATCATCATCATCATCATCATCATCATCATCATCATCATCATCATCATCATCATCATCATCATCACTAAAACAATTGTCAAAGTCTATCTCTTCGATCTCCATCTCTTCCTCAACCTCATCACACTCGTACTCTCCATCCTCCTCATCCATGTTATTTTTTGCATAATCTGCCTCCTTATCAAGAGCTTCTTGCTCTTCTTACTCCACTTTCTGGGCTAGTACCTCAACAAGAGAAGGACGGAGGATGGGTCCAACTGTCCAGACAGGCTCTAACACCTCCTCATCCATTGTTTTTCCCAGTCCATACTTTGATCATAGGCTTTGGGCCTCTTGAATATTTGCTGTTCTGCTCTTTTGTAAGAGGCGACTCTGAAGTTGGCTTGCTGTACATGTGGGATGAGACAGACCTTGGGAGGAGGCAGGCGTTCAAGGTCTACTTTGGAGTTTACATCCAGGACTTTATCAGCACCCATCATTTTCTGCAGCATCTTGGCTCACACAGCATCAACTGACGTCATCCGACCATGGCCATCCATAATGCATGTGAAGGACTCCATCTCCTGTTGGAGCTCATCTGTTACCAGCGACAATGCACCAAGCTGACTAAAAACCTTCTGGAATCTAGGGTTCTTCTGCAGCTTATTCAACGGATTCACCTGTCTCTTTCCTTTTAAAGCGCTGGCACAGTTCCCCAGAAAAGTCATAGTATCCCAGCAGAGTGCTGCAGTACTCTGAGCCCAGAGACTCAGCCAGTTTGCACACATGTAATAGCTTGCAGTGCCAGTGTCGTGGTCGGGGAGTCAGTGCCGTGGTCCAGGTATCTGGAGAGGTTGGTCATGCTGACATGGTAGATGAGGATCATCTGTATATAGTGGTTTGGTCATGCAAACATGGTAGATGAGGATTTGTTTATTTGTTTATTTAAACGGATCCCCATTAGCTGATGCCTTAGCGGCAGCTAGTCTTCCTGGGGTCCAACAACATACATATACACAAGATAACATACACCGATAGAACATAAGAAAGCATATATCACAAAGAAAATGAATCATAGAATAAAGAAAACATGTATCATAGAATACAAATAAATGTAAAACAGGAGATGAAAAACAAGAGATAAAAAACAAGAGATGAAATCCAGTTAGAACCAAATAAAACTATTTATCAGGGTGTGCATGTATTCAAGCTGTGCTGTATCATGAATTGAAAATGGGGGACAAGACGAAAGTCCCCCTCCGGTCCGCATCCCCCAAGTAGATGGTAGATGAGGATCATCAGTATATAGAGGTTTATCATGCTGGTAGAGGAGGTTAATCAAGGTATCTGGAGATGTTGGTCATGCTGACATGGTAGATGAGGATCATCAGTATATAGAGGTTGGTCATGCTGACATGGTAGATGAGGATCATCAGTATATAGAGGTTGGTCATGCTGACATGGTAGATGAGGATCACCAGTATATGGAGAGGTTGTTCATGCTGACATGGTAGATGAGGATCATCAGTATATAGAGGTTGGTCATGCTGGTAGAGAAGGTTCATCAAGGTATCTGGAGATGTTGGTCATGCTGACATGGTAGATGAGGATCATCAGTATATAGAGGTTGGTCATGCTGATATGGTAGAGGAGGATCACCAGTATATGGAGAGGTTGTTCATGCTGACATGGTAGATGAGGATCATCAGTATATAGAGGTTGGTCATGCTGGTAGAGGAGGATCATCAGTATATGGATAGGTTGGTCATGCTGGTAAAGGAGGATCATCAGTATATAGATGTTGGTCATGCTGACATGGTAGAGGAGGATCATCAGTATATAGAGGTTGGTCATGCTGACATGGTAGACCATCAGTACAGTATATAGAGGTTGGTCATGCTGGTAGAGGAGGATCATCAGTATATGGAGAGGTTGGTCATGCTGACATGGTAGAGGAGGATCATCAGTATATAGAGAGGTTGGTCATGCTGACATGGTAGAGGATGATCATCAGTATATAGAGGTTGGTCATGCTGACATGGTAGAGGAGGGTCACCAGTATGTGAGATGTTGGTCATGCTGGTAAAGGAGGATCATCACTATATGGAGAGGTTGGTCATATAGGTTGGTCATGCTGACATGATATTCCATTAACTTACCGGGGGCAAAACTAGCGTACGTCAGTGGCCAATCAGATCGCAAAACGCGAATGCGGAAGCATAAATCCGTTAGGATATGAATAGACGCGTCCTGGAGGAAGGACGGAGGCCCTTGTTCATTAAAGCAACATTCCAACATTTTGAGAAATACACTTATTTGCTACTATTTGAGAAGATGGGTCTCATTCCCCAAAATGTTCCAAAGAGTTCTCTTGGAAGACTTATCTTGGAACCGACTGAGACAGAATCAATGACAAGTTCACGTGCTGGTAATATGTCTTAAGTGGCTCAAACGGTCGCACCTGTGATATGATCTGATATCTGCTTGGAGAATGGCATTATGTCTCAAACGCGAAAGCGCGTGTAAGAATCTCGTTGTTGGTGTGTGGACCCAGGCGCAATACAGGAATGAGAGAGAGGCAGGACACAAGCAGGGTGTAGTTGAGAAGAGGCTTTACTTCACTCTTTGGAGTACAACTACAACAACAAAACAATAAACGTACCACAGCCTAAGCCGGCAGATAAAGAATATACAACAAAGGGTACAAGCGTGAATAGCACGGAAAGGTGCTATCACAACCACAATGGTATAATGATAATAATGTTCTGACAACGGACGACACAAGATACGTTTACAAACCGACCGGGGAACAGAGTGGAACACACACACAGGAATGCAATACACACATTGAACAAAGACATGAACATTGGGGACAATAAGAGAGTAAGAATATGGAGACTGATTAGCATAGGGGATAACAGAGGGAGTAGTACGCCATTGACTCCGCTAGGGGGAGCCACAGGGCAGTCAGGGATCTTCTTGCCAGCCTGCTGTGGAGGAATAGGAATTGAACCAGGCTCGAATGGCAGATTACGACAGGACCCCCCCCCCCCTCGAGGAACGGCTTCCAGACGTACCGGAGGCCGCCACGGGGAAGGCGGGGGGCCGGGGCCCAGGGAAGTTGAAATTGAACACAGGGAGAGTCCGGGGGAAAAGGTCAGGATGGACAGGGCTAGAAGGGGGGACGGAGTAGCCGTAGGGGAGCTGACGAGGAGAGTGGGGAGGACTGGAGCAGGGGAAGCGAGGAACAGGACCAGCGGGAGCGGGGGCGAGAACGGGAGGCTGAGGAAAGGGGCTGGAGAGGGGGCTGGAGTAGGGGGCACGGGGAACAGGATCAGCGGGACTGGGGGCGAGAACGGGAGGCTGAGGAAAGGGGCTGGAGAAGGGGCCGGTGTAGGGGAGACGGGGAACAGGATCAGCGGGACTGGGGGCGAGGACGGGGGGCCGATAGCGGGAGCGGGGAGGACTGGAGCAGGGGGAAACGGGGAACAGGATCGGAGTGAGGGCTGGGACCGGCTGGGACACAGCAGCGGGACCCGGCGTTGGTCCCCGAGCAGGAGCCTCCCCACACTCAGAACCAGGCATAGACCCGGGCGCAGACCCCGACGTAGCCGGTGGAAGAGACGACCGGCCTGCTGCGTGTCGCCGCCGACGTCGACCCGACGTGGAAGCAGGTGAGGCGGCAGGACCAGGACGCTCCTCCCGAGTTGGCTCGGCGTAGCCCACCCAAGGGGGCTCCATACCCTCGACGTAGAAGTCCTCCCAAGGACGCGCATCCTGGGTCTCGGCGTAGTAGGCCACACAGGGACCCTCCACCCGAGTTGGTTCGGCGAAGTCCTCCCAAGGACGCGCCCCCTGGGTTGCCTCTGCATAGTAGTCCTCCCACCAGGGCGGCAAAGGGGACCTGTCGAGACGGGAGCCTCGTCTCCTCCTGGGGCTGCGGGGTCGAGCGCCACGTCTCGTCCTGAGGGCTCCACGGAAGGCACGACCAGTCAGAGAAGGAAGACCCAGAGGAGGACCCTCCCATGGCGGCGCCTGGTCTCCGGGAAACGCTCCCTGGAGCTCCATGTCGTAGAGAAGGCGGCGCTGGCCGCGGCGGTCGTGCTGGAAGCGGCCGGTAAAGGAGGTTGTGCCAGTTCTCCCTCGTCCTGCTTGCTGGGTCCAATTTAAGGTCAGTTTGTTCTGTAAGAATCTCGTTGTTGGTGTGTGGACCCAGGCGCAATACAGGAATGAGAGAGAGGCAGGACACAAGCGGGGTGTAGTTGAGAAGAGGCTTTACTTCACTCTTTGGAGTACAACTACAACAACAAAACAATAAACGTACCACAGCCTAAGCCGGCAGATAAAAAATATACAACAAAGGGTACAAGCGTGAATAGCACGGAAAGGTGCTATCACAACCACAATGGTATAATGATAATAATGTTCTGACAACAACGGACGACACAAGATACGTTTACAAACCGACCGGGGAGTAACAGGACAGCACAGAATATATAGGAGGACTAATCACACTGATTACTAACAGGACACACCTGGACGACAAACACACATGCTGACATTAACAATATAAAACAAGACAGGACTGAATAACAATTAAACATACAAATACAACATTAAACCAGACCGGGGAACAGAGTGCAACACACACACAGGAATGCAATACACACATTGAACAAAGACATGAACATTGGGGACAATAAGAGAGTAAGAATATGGAGACTGATTAGCATAGGGGATAACAGAGGGAGTAGTACGCCATTGACTCCACTAGGGGGAGCCACAGGGCAGTCAGGGATTATGACAGCGCATCCCCGTTCATGTTATTTGCATACAAAACAACGCCTCCAGAGCTCCTTATAAGGCAAAGTAATGACGCAGCTGTGTGGAAATGGATGCGGAAGTGCCTTGCGAGTCTTGCACGACCCATCGAAATGAGATTAGATTAATGTATTGTCATCATCATATATAGTACAACTCGTGGACGTGGTACACCTGCCGCAGCGCGCTCGCACACACACACACACACACACACACACACACACACACACACACACATGCAGTATACTGTAGCCTACGGCGTAATGAATGAACGCAGTATAGGCTTATTATTCCATTAATGCCTACGGCGTAATGCATGAACGCAGTATAGGCTTATTATTCCATTAATGACTTGTTGCATTAGGATTTAGTAGATACTATATGCTCTGCCCTACATACAGTATAGGTACAGTCTGTACTTATACTGTACGTAGGGCAGAGGGAAAGCATATATATAGTATCTACTAAATCCTAATGAAACAAGCAACTAGAATATATTAAGCCTATACTGTTCATTAGACAGGTAGGCTATACTGGCGCACACAAGACTTGTTATGGAATATTAATGCAGTCTATTTCCATGCGATTAGCTTTAGTTCTTATTTATTTATTCATCCACTGTCATTTCAGTGTTGGTGTATAGGCTATAATGTATTTCAATATAAGTTTAATTAATTAATGATATATTCGAAGGAATGCAGGTTTATAGCTATATCAAACAAAGGTCTGTCCCATTGTATACCAATCAATGGGATACATTGCATGTTGACCTGCATTCTTTCAAATGTATATAATTAATCATTAAAACAGATGTGTAACAAATAAGAAATACAAATTCCACAGAAGGCATTCAATTATTATTATTTTCAATCATTTCACAATAATTGCATAATTGTGTTTGAATATCTGAGTAATTAAAGTAATTATACATTTGTCCAAAATAGCTGGTTCAGATATGGTTAAGCAGCTGCCCTGTGATCAGATGAATCCATATTATTTATTTTTCCGACATCAAATGCGTAATTTCTTATTGTACAAATATTGTCATATTTATTTTAATTATGATTAAGTAATTAATTCCAAGGAGGCCTGTAGCGTTGATGTGAAGGAATCACTATGAGAACACAGTCTGTCAAGTTATATTAACATTTTAAATTAGTCAATCAATCATGAGATTTGATCGTGGGCTGAGAGCATATTTAAGTGTGCTCCTCAGCACTCTTAAATCTGCTCTCAGCCACGATCAACTAAGATCTCAGGAAAGTTTGGGGACTCCCACTCCCAGCCCTAATATGTCTTAAATGGGCCGAAATCTGGCTAAGACGAAATATTTTGTCGTAACTTCGTTCGGGAATGAGACCCATTGCAGGGCTCTACAGTGCGACCATATTGCTCGCATATGCCCCCTAGAATTATGTGTGTGCGAACCGGAAAAATCGATTACTCGCACGGCGTGCGAGTGAAGATTACAGCCTCAGTCGTGCTTTTTCTTTTTCCGCTGATAAATCGTTAAAAAACTACAAGTACCACATTGCACTCAAACCAACGGTCCAATCACAGTAGAGTGATGTGACTGGTTTCAAGGGAAAGAAAGGAAATGACCAATCGGAATCTCTCATTTGCTTGTTTACTCCCTGAAAGTCCGCCATTGCGATATGCGAGACTTACCCGAGACAGTAACATTAAATTAACTTATTCTAGTCTTACCAATAGCAATAGATTTTAGAACACCTAGATTTATCGATAGCAATAGTAATATAACGTTAATGCAACAAAACGAATGCCTTGCTTTGTTAACACTTTGGCGACCAAAGTCCCGCGGCGATTTATAGTCCAGAGGGCCGAGCGTTGTCAACAAACCGATGTACTTTCTAACAGCTATATATATACTTTATAATATTGCTATCTGTCCATTCTCATTGTCACTTGAGTGCATAAACCGTGCCTTCATAATGGCTTAAAGAAAATAAAAATCCATCGGTTGGTTGTCATTTTATAGCGCCGTGAAGGTTTATCGCAGTTTTCGCCTCGTCTTTTTTCTGGGGAGCTAGATAATAGGCTAAAGGCTAGTCACGTTATATCAAACGCCATTTCTGCTGTATATATACGAATGAAATAAAACAAACTGCGTAGCATCCGGACTATTACAGTGCATCTATGGATGAAATGGGGAGTGGCGGGGGACGCTGATTACTATTATTGATTAGCAATACAGTGTGCGTTCAAGTAGCCATTTTCACTGATCGATCACGTTGCATTTTAAAACAATGTCCAATCCAGCTGTAATTTGGGGGAATAGTATCCTACCGTCAGCCCATGTGATCGCCGGCAGCATTTCGTCATTAGTCATCGGAATCTGGTAGATCGATATGTCCATTGGCTGATCATAAATCCCATTATTCCAGGCTGAAATCTGCATTCGGTAACGTGATCAAAGATCGGCTGGGATCGAGGCTCATATGAAACGCCCACAGACAGTAAACAATTTTTTTTTCAATCGCCCTCAATGATACTGCAGTGGAGCGATGGCGCCCCTAAGCGGATCTGGCTGGTATTGCATGTTTCGAAAATCAAATATGCGGGTAGGTCATGCAAGTCGATCGGGGAC
The DNA here is from genome assembly GCF_963971535.1 of Notolepis coatsorum. Classification (NCBI taxonomy): domain Eukaryota; kingdom Metazoa; phylum Chordata; class Actinopteri; order Aulopiformes; family Paralepididae; genus Notolepis; species Notolepis coatsorum. The sequence goes on from NC_140165.1 coordinate 204,428,642, forward strand.
GTTAGCGTTATTAATATGGAATAAAACAATAACAACTCACCGTCCACAACGCATGGCACCGTAACACGTATAAACTCGTGGCTGGTCCTTAAAGTGTTAATCATAACATTGATGCAGTAGTGTATGGCGTTGTGTTGGCTGTAATCGACTGTCAATCAATGGTCTACCTGACACGCAAACTCATAAACAATGTTTTTGTACTGGAGGTGTACAGTATTTCAATAGGCAACCCTGAAAGGATTATTTTTCTAGAAGAGCAACACTTTTGTGGAGTCGGGTTTTAATCGTTATTTCTTTTATTTGCTATTGCCATTCTTAATTCATCGTGGCAGCCTGTGCGTGCATACTGTTCTGAATGTGTCTGAGCTGGCAGACGGCCAATACCGCCCTCTAACACATTTGGCCGCTATTGCACTCCATTTTAAACAATGTAGTTTGTTTTCTGGGCCGAGCTGAGCCGTGCGGGCGGGGTTTAAATACTCCGGCAGGACAAACGCTTACAACGATGCATCAACTAGCCCCCCCCCCCCCCCCCCCCCCCCCCCTCGTTCATATGCAATGCCGGATAACGTGGGACGGACCTCCGTGACCAGTACTTGGAATGGCGATCAGATAATTGGATTATTTCTTTTGCATTACATCAGAGACAAGGTAAGGACACTATATATCCAATCTTGCGTTGATCTGATATTTTTTTCTCCTGCGATCGAAGCTGTCTGTGTGGACTGTGTGTGTGCTGTTTACCGTTGGTGGCTCCAAGCATGAGGAGACATAATAACAATAAACGTAAGATTCAATAATCAGGTGAAAAATTACAACGTGATAACTGGATTTCACTAAAGGGCTATTTTCGCGTCTTTTCCTGTGATTACTCAGAATCTCCCAAACTATACTCTTATTCACAACGGTATAAAACGGAAATGTACTGATGAAAATGTACGTATCTGTTTTTTGCATGTTGACCAGAAGGAACTCACTGACAATGTACAGTGTTATTAGATCCATAGCTATAATATTTAATATATTTTAAGCACTCGCAAACACAGCATTCTCTCCATTGAACAAAGCGCTGGCACGCAACGGCCCAATGCCCATATCGCCCTCTGGCGCCCAATGAGTTAACCGGTGGTGCCCAATAACGTATATATATATACGTGAATGGCCTTGAAAGTGTTAAGAGGTTAATCTCTGTGTCCGTTTATATTTTTTTATCAAATTCTTTTTCTCCTGAAAACAAGACAAAACACAATACAGTAGTAATAATAATAATAATAATAATAATAATAAACAAGACTTCACAGGACAATAACAATAATAATAATAATAATAATAATAATAATAATAATAATAATAATAATAATAATAATAATAATAATAATAATAATAATAATAATAATAATAATAATAATAATAATAATAATAATAATAATAATAATAATAATAATAATAATAATAATAATAATAATAATAATAATAATAATAATAATAATAATAATAATAATAATAATAATAACAATAATGACAATAATAGCCATAATAGACATAATAAAAACAGAATATAAAAATCAAATCAAATTACCACAGTTCAAATTAAACAGGACAACACAAAAGACAAGACATCCCCCCCCCCCCCTCTCCCCCGGACCAGCACCCCAACCCTGCTCATCCGCATATGGCAGTCCTGACCTTTTCGGCTGCTGCATCCCACAGCTCAATCCCAGCCTGTCCCACCCCAATCACCCGTGCTGTTGATATCTCAAGATAAATCACATCCATCAGTGTCAGGGACCAGTTAATCACTGTGAGCTTCTCAGGCTCCTTCCATCTCAATGCTATCAGCTTTGTGTCAGTTTTTTTGTTATTGGAAGTTGTATTTCATCACTTTTGATGGGGCTAGGCTAGCTGCTCCCTACTCCTTTCCAGTCATTGTGCTAAGCTAGACTCGCATGCACCTGGATATCTCTCTGGGGCTACTTGACACACAGAGATTAATCTGATATCAAACATCTTGTTTGACTCCAGGGAAGACAGCAAATAAGTGTGTTTCCGCAAATGTTGGGAGTGTTCCTTTAAGAGTGTGTTGCCTGTACTGTACAGACTGTGTAGTTGCTCTTCTGTTGCTCAAAGTAAAAGGAGAGAGTTTACACCTTATGCATATGAGCGCAAACGTGGCCCCCGGAGGCTTAAAAGAACACGCCAACATTTTGGGAAATTAGCTTACCGTCTTCTCCAGAGAGAGACAAGGAGATAGATACCAGTTGTATCTCTGTGCATTCAGTAGAGAGCTATCTGGCTGCACGTTAGCCTAGCTTAGCACAATGAATGGAAGCAGACAGGGCCGGTTAGCCTAGGCATTGTCCAAATAACACCTCTCCCAAAGGCTAACCGGCCATGTCCACTTCCATTCATTGTGCTAAGATTCAAAATTGATTATTGTCATGTGCACAGTTAAACAGACAGTTTGCCATACAATGAAAATCTTACTTTGCTAGTCCGCCCTTCACACAAAATCACACAATACTTAACTAAACATATTTAAATACAAGCAATCTTTAAGCTAGGCTAACATGCAGCCAGATAGCTTTCTACTGAATGCACATAGATGAATATGCTATCTATCTTCTTGTCTGATTGATTGATTGATTGAAAACTTTATTAACAGATTGCAGAATGGGTACAATACAGTACAGCTCAATACACACAATTGTTAAGGGGATGCAGACCAGAGAAAGACTTTCGTCTTGTTTACATCAGGGTCCCCCATTTTCAATTCATCAGGACATAATATGACATACATGACATACAGATAGTCAGTACTGCTACATCTATACATTTATGACATACCAGATGTGCAAATACAGTACTGTTTGTGATACAAAAGGAGTCAAGAAAAGGGAGTATATACATTTGACGTAGAAACTGTACATTGGAGGAGGTTGGGTGGGGTTGTGTGGGGGGGGGTTGGGTACATTGGGATATTGACAACCATACTGGGTAATTTACATTGGAGGTGGTTGGGGGAGAGAAACACTGTATAAACAAGCAAAACTGTACATTGGGGGGGGGGGGGGGGGGAGACACTGTACAAACAAGCAAAATTGTACATTGGACTATTGACAAAACCATACTAGGTAAATGACTGTACATTGGAGGGGGTTGGGTTAGGACATTTACAGGGGCCAGTTTTGAATTGCAGTCTCCCGTAGGTGTCCCTTGAGATTGGTTTTGAAAGTGGGTAGTCATCCACATTCCTTTACAGCTTTGGGTAGGGCGTTCCACATTGATGTGGCATAATTGCGAAACGTGTTTAGTCCCTTATTTGAGCCGAATCTGGGTTTAACATGATTTGTGGAGCTCCCTCTGGTGTTGTGATCGTGGTATTCACTGACCTTTGGGAAGTATTTTGACATGTACATGGGTACCTTAGTCGTGTAGTGTATCTTGTAGACCAGGCCCATTGCAAGTTGCTGTACTCTCTGGAGAAGACGGTAAGCTAATTTCCCAAAATGTTGGCGTCTTCCTTTAAGGCCGTCACCGGTGTCTGTCACACAGGCAAAGTTTGACCTGAAAGATGATTTCTAGGCAGGATGACACAGACAGCCCCCATCCACGGCTCAATCAACTACATCTCAAAAACGTGCATTGGGCATAAGCATAACTTACTTAATGTTTCTTGTTTTAACAATAGTGTGATATAGTTAGTGGTAGAGAGAAAAGGAAAGAGAAGATACATGTGAGGAATATGGAAATCTAGTGATAATTTTGTGAAACTGGTGTTGGTTAAATGGTAAATGGTGCATTTATATAGCACTTTTATCCAAAGCGCTTTGCAATCTTGTTCCTCACATTCACCCATTCACTCACCAATTCACATACCGATGGCGGAGGCAACCATGCAAGGTGCCAACCTGCTAATCGGGAGCAATAAGGGGGTTACGTGTCTTGCTCAAGGACACTTCGACACGCTGCCCGGCAGGAGCGGGAATCAAACCGGGAACCTTTCCGATTACCAGACAACCGCTCTACCTCCTGACCCACTGTTGCCCCGTTGGTTGGTTGTATCACACTCATCCCTAATATTGTGCAGCAGAGGGAGCGATTGACTTTACTTTACTCTCTCCTCCGGCCACCTGGTCTGACAGGGAGAAGTAAGTGTGAGGCCAGCCTGAGACTATAAAAGCTTATGAGGCATATTGCATTGTAATGCAGTGAGTGTACAAACACCCCTGCAAGTTTAAATGATTTATCAAACCGGTATGGAAGCAAGGGTTTGGGTGTTGTTAGGATCATAGACCTATAGCTAGACCGCTTATATGACTAATATATCATGAAGGGTGCTTTTACCAGTATGCCACTCTCTAATTTGTTGTTTTGTGACAGGTCTATCCCTAATGATCATTCGTTGTTTTGTGGAAATTATTCCTACTTTGAACTGAACCACGAGCAACAGTACTACGCCTATGCACTCATTGACCTCCCCTTCGACGTAAGCCATGAGAAACTTTACCAGCCACACAACGCACATTTGACTAAGCAGCCGAGGCCAAGTATCTTTAAATTAGCCCATATTATGCCAGGGTTTATTGCAGTCACTCTACATAAGGTCATCACAATAGTCTTCCCTTGAAAAATACCTCAGCATTATCATTTGGTATTGTCTGCTTAACTCATTGACCGCCGGGGATTAGTCGGGCCCCGTTCTAGCACTGCCACGCTTTAAAATATAGGAGTGTGTCACCTTGTGTGTAGCGCTATAACTATATTCTATATTATAGCTATGGATACAATACTATGGCCCATTTGACATCACCTATCTATCGTTCAATATGTGAAAAAGAATACATTTTCCATCCATACGTTCCCGTGTTATACCGTGGTGAATATAAGTATGGTTTTAGAGCGGTCTGGGGTAATTCCCGAAATGCTAGTTATAGTTATACGTCAATTCTACTATAAACGTTGCCGTTTCTTGCCTGTACACACTATTATTCCCAAATCAAATCTATGTCATAGGTATTATGTTTCATCATGTATTTCTGATTATTTGATTTCCAGTAACGGCATTCGTATTGAACACTAAAAACGCTTATCAGCCCCATCGGTATAAAAGCATTGCACAATCAAGCTAAAATTTACGTCAGATAGTCCTTACCTGTGATCGGGAGTATTCCCAAAATAATATTCCAATTGTTTGATCGCCATCTGGTACATCCAATGTCAATTTGGTCCACGACATAACCCACCACAACATATGGATCTGGGATATTTGACGCACTTCAAAGCAACCGAGAGAACCGCTCCACTCACCCGACAAAGAAAAGTGAGCCCGGAGACATTTGGCCATTACACAGGCCAAGATACAAGGTTACAAAGGGTGCTCGATACCGCAGTCTAGCTGGATGCGGCCAGTATTGCACTTTGGCGATATCAGACTCATTCCCTATGGTAACACCAAGGTCCCTGGATGAATAATGAATACAAATATCGATCAAATAATGTATATATACGTGGTTGGCGTTCAACGGTTGTCGGCCAAACACGTATCGTTGTTGGTGGGGATTGAGTTAATGAGTTTAGAATGTTTATATTCCTCTCTCTCTCTGCTCTCTCACTCTCACTTGGGGGACAAACGCTGTACAACCACAACAGAGCACAACACAGAGTACAGGGCCCTATTCCCCGTACCTGGTTCAACTAAGTCGATCAAGAGTCCCATTATCCAGATTCAGTTAACCCGATGTTTGAAGCCGGGATTTTCCTGTGCCTGGAACGCTGATTCAGTCTCGTTAACTCGAGCCAGACTTGAGACTCTGGATAAGTGCGCGCGGCCGCTTCAGTTGAAAAGACAGCAGGTGTAGATCGCAGAAATCCTGATCTTCTAACGGCATTGATTGATTGATTGTTTTACAGATTGCAGGCGGCTCAATAGCCTTGCCGACAAGTTAAATGCATAATCTATAGGCTAATTTTAAATCCCTCATTATTTCTTTAAACGTTCCTGCTGGCAGTAGGTTTATGCATTGAATAATCAAATGAGATCTTGCTAGCGAAAATAATTAGTTCAACTGTTTCAGAATAAGGATACGGCTCTCTTATCCATTGATTGATGTATGGTGGATTTTTTATTTATCTGTACTGCGGTGTGACGGTTTGTCCTTTTGACTTTCACGCAGACGACCGGGGTTCGAATCCTAGTCTTTTCCTTCTTTTTGCAATGTAGGAATAATTCAATTTGGTGCACGTTGAGAGCTATATAAAGAATGACATCCTCAATGCATGTAGATTTATAATATTTTAACTTAAAACTAGGCTACTTTTGCGTATAAACATTAATTCCAAAAAAATTATATTGGAAACACAGGGTTTCGAACACCGGTCACCCGGTTGCCAGGATTCAGCACTAGCCGCTGGGCCACTGTGCCAGACAGGATATACTCATTGTTTATGCATTAATGGACGTGAGACCCGTGTTTAGAATATTTTTCTTACCAAAAAATGAAGTTTTATCTCTTTATTCTCAAATGCATTAATGTGACGTCAACGGCTCATTCAATTTCTCAAATCCGTCAAACAGCGCATCTCATCAGACATTTTAATCCCAGTTACAATATCACACAAAGTCCACAATCCCCGCATAGACACTTATTAAAATAACCACATACAGCATGTATTGCGACTCCGAGCGCCGTATATGACGTGCATTATTTTATTTAGGACAAAGTAAATATATAGGCTCAATATGATTTATTATCAGCATTTAGTTCTATTATTATACATTTCAAAAGCCCCCTCTAGGAAAACGAAGCACAGAAACGTAATTCAGAATGGTATAAATGGGATCTCTAGACTGTGAGAATCATTTCAGGAAGGGAGCTGGGATTTCTTTGCGGGGGCGTGGCCATGGTTCATCCGGCTAACTGAACTTAACCCTGCTCCCGACCAGGCTCAAACTTTTTGATCTGTTGTCATGGTGATTTAGACAATCGAGCTTCGGGGAATCTGAAGGTCCGGCTTAAGTCAGGCTTGACCGAAAATTATCCGGCTAACTCAGTTATCCAGGTACGGGGAACGGGGCCCAGCTCAACAGAGTACAGCACAACAGAGTACAGAGCACAGCACAACAGAGTACAGCTCAACAGAGTACAGCACAACAGAGTACAGAGCACAGCACAACAGAGTACAGAGCACAGCACAACAGAGCACAGCTCAACAGAGCACAGCACAACAGAGCACAGAGCACAGCTCAACAGAGCACAGCACAACAGAGCACAGCACAACAGAGCACAACTCAACAGAGCACAGAGCACAGCACAACAGAGCACAACTCAACAGAGCACAGAGCACAGCTCAACAGAGCACAGAGCACAGCACAACAGAGCACAGCACAACAGAGCACAGCTCAACAGAGCACAGCTCAACAGAGCACAGCTCAACAGAGCACAGCACAACAGAGCACAACTCAACAGAGCACAGAGCACAGCACAACAGAGCACAACTCAACAGAGCACAGAGCACAGCACAACAGAGCACAACTCAACAGAGCACAGAGCACAGCACAACAGAGCACAGCACAACAGAGCACAGCACAACAGAGCACAACTCAACAGAGCACAGCACAACAGAGCACAGCACAACAGAGCACAGCACAACAGAGCACAACTCAACAGAGCACAGCACAACAGAGCACAGCACAACAGAGCACAGCACAACAGAGTACAGCTCAACAGAGCACAGAGCACAGCTCAACAGAGTACAGAGCACAACTCAACAGAGCACAGCTAAACAGAGCACAGAGCACAGCTCAACAGAGTACAGAGCACAACTCAACAGAGCACAGCTCAACAGAGCACAGCACAACAGAGCACAACTCAACAGAGCACAGCACAACAGAGCACAGCACAACAGAGCACAGCTCAACAGAGCACAGAGCACAACAGAGCACAGAGCACAGCTCAACAGAGCACAGCTCAACAGAGCACAACTCAACAGAGCACAGCTCAACAGAGCACAGCACAACAGAGCACAGCACAACAGAGCACAGCACAACAGAGCACAGCACAACAGAGCACAGCACAACAGAGCACAGCTCAACAGAGCACAGAGCACAGCTCAACAGAGTACAGAGCACAGCTCAACAGAGTACAGAGTACAGCTCAACAGAGTACAGAGTACAGCTCAACAGAGCACAGCTCAACAGAGTGATGAAGGCTTGACTAATGATGAGTGAAGGACGCTGTTCGTGTGTGTGTGGCACATTGGCGCATTACGTGAGAGTGTGTGTCTGTGTGTATGAGTCTCTGCTGTTAATACCTAATACCATATACAGTAGGCATGGTATGGGCTGCCTGGCTGTGATTATGTGCATGGTAGCAACTAGCAGCCAGTGTCATTGGCAGCTCCTCGCCGCTCCCTCTCTTGCCGTTGCTAAGAAATAAAAGAAAAAAAGAATGGATGAAAGGAGATGGAAAGCATAACGAGATGGAAAGAAATCTTTTCTGAAAGGGACTCGTCACTTATGCGGCACTTTGGGGGGGGGGGGGGGGGGGCATGTGCTCCTGTTTCTCTCTGCGGCCTGTATCTTCCTTTCTTCCTCTCCTCCTCATCTCTCCATCTCACCCCGATTCACTCTCTCCTCAAATGTCTGCATCCCCACCGTCTGACGATGTAGGCATGAGGCGGACAGGGAGATAAGGACAGCTGGTGGCACGATGTACAGCATCTCATCTCGGAGAGAGGTGGGCTTGTTTTTCCCCCCTGCCCTGCCTCCTTCTTCTTTGGTGTAAAAAAGCACGAAGTTGACAGAATGTTCAAAGTGTTCAGGATCAAAGAAGAAGCACTCTGACTGACTGACGGAGGGGAGAGGGGGGGTTGGATTTGGGGGGTTTAGCCAACGTCAGTCCAGATCACTCCACTTTCTCTCTCTCTCTCGTCTCCCTCCCTCACCCCCGTCTTCTCGCTATGTCCCTTACTCTAGTGTCTAGTTTTGTTTCCCGCCACTCCACCTCGTTCTCTCGTTCTCTCTCTTCATCGTTTCCTCGTTCTCTCTTCTGCCTACGTAATGCCCCCCCCCCCCCCTCCGGGCCTACTCCAGGATCTAATATTGATGGCTGCTGTAGCCTCTTCCAAACTCCACAAGACTTAATTTTCCAATTGATGATAAAAGAATACATTTAAAGCACTTTAATATTAACACGCTGAAATGATCGAAGTCCTTGAGGAGACCATGCATGCTCTAGTGTAGGGGAGGGTGGATGGGGAGGGGGGATGGGTGTGGGGAGAGACAACGGAGAGGCTAAGAATTCAATTAGATTTTATATGATTTCCCTGTTGCACTTTTAAGAAAAAAAATTATGTTTTCCTCTCTACTTTGTGCAGGAAATATACTTGTGCTGTCTGAGAACCACAATTGGGGTTAATCTGCAGTACACAGTGCACACAGTGCACACACACACACACACACACACACACACACACACACACACACACACACACACACACACGCACGCACGCACGCACGCACGCACTCACACACACACACACACACACACACACACACACACACACACACACACACACACACACACACACACACACACACACACACACACACACACACACACACACACACACACACACACACACACACCTTGCAATGGCCATGGTTGGGAGGACTTTCAAAATGTTAGGTACATGCTTATAGTTACATCATTTCCGCAACAGTTGTGATTGGAGAAACATGGTGGGGTTTGAGATGGAGA
>NC_140165.1:204448399-204498830 GCF_963971535.1 Notolepis coatsorum
AATAATAATAATAATAATAATAATAATAATAATAATAATAATAATAATAATAATAATAATAATAATAATAATAATAATAATAATAATAATAATAATAATAATAATAATAATAATAATAATAACTGTATTTTACAGGGGATTGCAGTTCAAAGTGCTTTACATCAGTAAGAAATAAGTCATAAAATTAGTGTAATACAAGCAGCAAGAGCAACGCATAAAGTGGGATAAAATAATGCAGATATATTAATCAAATCATATCAGAACCTCGCGTTCCAATAGGCTTCTTGAATTTCTGTAATCTGTTACAAAACATGATAAAGGTCATAGTATGCACCCATCGGATAGTGGGGCATAGAGATAAAAGTAAAGAAATAAGTAAACTAGGGCTGTCAGTTTATCGCGTTAATTAGATTAATTAATTACACAGCAAATTATCGCGTTATGAAAATTAACTCAAAATTAATTACAAAAAAAAAGTTTTTTTTTTTTTTTTTTTTTTTTATATAATATTTTTTTTGTATCTCATTCATTCCATAAGAATGTAGAATACACATTTACAGACTTTTTTCTTTTTTAATATGGTCCATTTGCATGTTCTTGGTATCTGATTCTAGGGACATCTATGAATCTCAGGGAATGTATTCCCAGTGTCAGAAATACTGTGGGCTAGATCCATAAAGAATGGATTGCACGGTGCAAGTTGCACCCTTACTTACAATTCATTATGAATAAAAAATGGGGGACCCTGATGTAAACAAGACGAAAGTCTTTCTCTGGTCTGCATCCCCTTAACAATTGTGTGCCGTACTGTATTGTACCCATTCTGCAATCTGTTAATAACATTTTCATTCAATCAATCAATCTGCGCGGTGATTGATTGAATGAAAATTTTATTTTGAGTAAATTGTAATGAACCAAATGAGAATATCAATAAATTTTTTTGTATCTTTGACTGTGAATAACACCATGCTCAAATTGACCAGACCTGAAAAATCTAAGCAAATTAATAGATGGAAGATGATTAAACAGAAGGTTTTGTAGATACAGTACTGAATTCTGCCATCCGGACACATGCAATTTGAAATATGATTATAAAATATAGAATATCAGGCATAAAATGGTTATGCGATTAAAATGCGATTAATTAGATTAATTAATTACAAATCCTGTAATTAATTAGATTAATTTTTTTAATCGCCTGACAGCACTAAAGTAAACTAATAGCAAGAGTAAAATGAGCAGACATATAAAATCATAATTTGTCACATTAGGATCTAACATCCCAACAGGCCACCTTGTTTATGGTTTGATTACATTTTAGTAGAATAGAAAAAGACATGAATGATTAAATGAGCACATAAAGTGCAGACATACTATAAAATGACAGTTTTTTACAGTGCAATAAAAAAAAATCTGGAATATTGTTTAAGAGTTCAAAGTCGTCTTTACCTTAGTTAAAAACCTGACAGTCTTCCCTCTTGTTCGATACCCACTTTGACCCTTCGAACCACCCACTCAGGGCAAACCTCCAGTATTTCTTGCTTGATACCCACAGTTTAATACCCAACAGTTTCGAACCTGTAATAAAAGCAATAGACAGAGTAAAATAGTGCAGTGCAATAAAAATAATAGTACACTAAGACTTGGGGCGGAATCCACAAAGGGTTTGTGTGGCTTTTTCCGACGGAAAGCGGGTGCATATCGTTCTGAAACTCTGTTTGGTATCCAGAGGACGCGCAACAGAGTGAAATGAGGTGGCACATGCGTTCCGTCAGCATTGCATCCGGTGCAATTGGCGCGTATTTAAATGAGGTAATATGGGCGGAACATGTCCCATTTCTATGTAAATTAGCCTCGTCGGAATCTGCTCGGTGTCCAGAAAGGCCGGCGCCAATTGCACCGACCAGTTAACGCGAAGCACCAACCGTCTTCACAGACGTGGTAAATATGCGCAGATCTCTAAGCGCTATAAAGAGGCATCATGCCAGCATCACTGCCAGCGTCACAGTAATTGTTGCCAGACGCAGGTATCATAATGCCATAATAACCGTGAAAGAATATTTCGAAGGAGAATATCACCTTTTTTATTTAATTGAGACCGAAATCATCCGGAGACACAGGTTGCCAGCACAATCAATCCTTGATCTACTGGATGAAATAAGATGCTGGAAGCAGGCCAATGAAACGTTAATTCTGGAGGATAATGCTGTGGTTCTATTATCCTAACAAAACATTAAATACAACTTGCTCCCTCAAAATATTCGTCAATTATAAAATATCTACACTGGCACAGTGCCTAAATTATCAAGGTGGGTGTGTTGTTGCAGGAAAAGTTACAGTAGTACAGTAATTATGCAATAAGGACGCTCCCTTACATTCCGTCCTGTACAGCCAGAATCTATGGACGGATTGTGTTGATTGAGGTTTCGTTGGAACACTAGAAAATAGATCTTATAAACAGTATAATTTATGATTTGTTCAAGAAATATAAAGCCACAGGCCGAGATAGCCTTTGCAACGTGGCGTGATTTGCTCCACGTCTGGCTGTGAAAAAGTGACTGACTATGCCACTACTTACCCTCAACCCAAGTGCATCATCTGCAGGGAAAAGTTATGTTAGCTAACTTCGTTAATGCCAACTGATGCCAACAGTGCTGCCAAATAAGCAGAAGAGGCTCTTGAAAACCAAGCATCCCTTCCACACATAACGCCAGCTGTGCAGCAGATTCAGGTAATTCCCTCTTTCACTCAAGTTGTGACATTAATGAGACAGTCAATAGTGATTCTTCAGTTTTTCATGTCCACTAATTCTGAACTGATATAGCCAGATAATGCATCAGCAAAGTATTTTCTGTAAACTGAGAGTTAAATTCTACCCTAAAGCCATGAAAGATTAGGGTTCCCTGTGTCTGATTGCAGAGTCTATTTGGGAACGACTGTACATTATCTCTCTTTCCCTGCTTGTCTCACAGTATGTCAGTTCTGCATAACAATTATTACACACATTGGTGATATGAACATACTACTTGTTTAAGGCGAGACAGTACCCCCGAAATTGGCCTTTTTCTTTTTTTCTACGATATTGAGCTTTTGTTATATTTTGCTTCCTAAACATGTCTTCTATGAAACTAGTGAAATTTGCCTGATTGCATCGGTACATTCTTTATAAATTCGCCAAAAGTTACTACTTTTACGCACAACTACTACTGTAGTTGTAGGCTACTGCGTGCACCATGGCAACCTTGGTATCGTCGTTTTTGACAATCTTATCGCAACCAAACTTGACAACATCTGGGCAAGACCAGCCGCATTTCATTGTATACCTGTATGCCGTGACAATTAAAACTCTTGACTTGACTTGACTTGACTTGTATCAGCAGCCAATCACTAAAATAGATAGGTAAGTTGTTTGCATGGCATTTTACAGTACAAAACGTTGAGGTTGTTTTCTCAAAAACTAGTTTTTATGCATTTGACTTACACACAAAGACATGTAACTCCATTTCCCTAGCTACCTACACACACCAAACTTTCCACATGTCTTCCTATCAATGTCCTGCTTCTAATTGCAGAAGGGTTTGTTGATATATAGCCGGGTTTATAGTACATTCTATACCTAAACTAGGCGGACATTTCTTTTTTTATGACAGTAGACAGTATTTTCTGATGTATGGGCTGATAAGAGGACATAGCCACAATCCCTTCTATAAAAATTACATTTTTTAATGTATCAACCAAATGAAACCTGTGAGGGCTGGGTAAACACTGCGCCCTTCCAAATGAGGGGGCGTGCCAAACAGTCTGCTTCACGCACCTGAGAGGAGTTTGCAATCAGCTCGTATGAGAGTACAAGTATTGCCGACTCCCTTCCACTCGTTCCCAGGTCGTCTTGTTGCTTCCATCTACTGTCGCGTCTCTGTTGTGAGATGTCGTGCCATCGGTACACTACCACTTACTGTCGCGTCTCCGGTGTGAGACGTCGTGCCATCTGTACACTACCACCTATACTGTCGCGTCTCCGCCGGTGTAAGACGTCGAGTCGCTCCCTATTTTCCCCGGGAGAATTCCTGTGCGTGTGCGTTCTCTCTCTCCAAGGCACCTCGTTCCTGGTGTGAGACGTCGTTGTCACTCCCTATTCCCCCCCCCCCGGAGGATTCCTGTGTTCTCGTTTTTTTTTTTTTTTTTTTTTTTTATTGCAAAACAAAAATTATTAAAAGTCAGTACTCAACACATAATGCATAATGAAACTAACAGACAAGGTGGCTAAAATGACATGCAAGTACAGAAACAGAAAACAAAAAAAAGTCTATAATAATATTTTAACGTATATAGTGTATATCCAACGAAATTACCAATTATACAAATGCCTTATACAGGATATACCCCTAATACCTATTTTCTAAAACCCTACACACATATGCTCCAGCTCGAACCCCCCCCTCCCGGACCCCTCCTTGGATAGTACCTCCATTATCCCTCACTCTAACCAGACACTACCATTATAAGCTAGCTTTTATTCTCTCCACCACTTCTAACCACATTGACATTTTGGATTCGTTGAGACCCAGAATTCTTGCTGTAGATATTTATTGATAAATCACATCGAGATATGTAAGAGACCAAACCTTCCTGCACATTTTTTCCGGTTGAAACCAGCGTGATGCGATCAGTTTTTTAGCTACTGTGATACCCGATAAAACCAATCTCTTTAGCTGTGGATTTACTGCAAACTCAAAAACATCATTCAATAGTAATACAGAGGGGTGTACTGGTATATTCCAAGATACGAGTTTTGATAATTGATGGGTCACATCTTTCCAGAATGCCTTAACTGGTGGGCAGTCCCAATACATGTTCATAAATGTCCCTTCGTCTCCATTTGTACATTGGGAGCATTTTGAGTCTTGTTTAAGGCCCATTCTGTTCAGTCTTACAGGAGTCAAGTATGTCCTGTGAATATAGTTAAGATTGATTTGTTGATGGTCCGGGTTCCTTGATGTAAGACGGACATTTGCCCATGCTTCTTGCCAATCAAAGTCACTTTCCAGGTCTGGTATATCCCTCCTCCAGACAGAGTCTAGTTGGAGGGTTTCATACGAGGACGTTAGTAATTGATAATAAAAACCTGATACAAAACCTCTCAATGTATCTATTTCATAGAAGAATTTGTGGTATCTGTGGTGTTCAACTGGTATGTCTAATGGAACACCGTGAGACCTCAAACATAGGCGTAACTGTATGTAAAAAAGCCATGTGGACTCGGTGAGGTAACATTTTTTGCATATTTCTCCATAACTACAAAAACCCTGGTTATTAAAAATATCCCCTAATGAGTGTATGCCTTGCTCTTCCCATATAGGGAATCTTATAGGACGTTTTTCCATTAAGAGTGCATTGTTATTGAATATGGGAGTATGATTATGCCATTTTTGAGGGTTAGGATATTTTTTTTGTGTTTCACGCCATATCCGGATTGCATGGGTAATTATGGGGCCAAATTTCCGCTCACAGTGCTTGATTGGTAGTTTAGTGTGTGCTATGTCCTTCAGTCTATGTGGGGCTACTATGTTTTCTTCCAATTTTCTCCAGGATGCCAATGCCTGGGGATCAAACCATATTGTCAATGGTATCTTAATACAATCTTAATGTGTATGCCTTAAAATATTGGAAAAAATCTGGAACTGCCAAGCCACCGTCTGCTTTATTTCTCTGTGCGGTGGATCTTTTTATGCGAGGTGGTTTGTTATTCCAAATAAATTTGTATGTGGAGGAGTGTAATCTTTTCCTGTAACCCTCTGGAGGGGGTAACGGTAGCATTGAACTGATGAAGTTGATTCTTGGTAGTACATCCATCTTAACTATTGATACCCTTGCCTGTACTGAGTTTTTAAGTTTTGCCCACCTGTCGAGGTCGTCTTTGATTTTGTTCTGTATTTTTGTGTAATTGTGCTTCACCGTTTGTCTTATGGTGGGAAATATTTCCACACCCAAGCATCGAAAATGTTTTACCATGGGTATCTCACCTGGGAGGGTTGTGTATTTTTTTGCATGGGTGTTAAGTGGAAGGAAAGCCGACTTCGGCCAATTTATTTTAAATCTCGATAAATCACCAAAGTTCTCTATCAACTTGAGTAGATGAGGCAATGTGGTGTTGGGGCTTTGCATGAACAATATTACGTCGTCCGCATATAAACTAATTTTATGTTGTGTGCCCTTGATTACGATTGGTTCTATGTATTGGGATTGTCTTATATATTGTGCTAAAGGCTCTAATGATAGATCGAATAGTCCGGGACTAAGAGGGCAACCCTGTCTGGCTGAGCGTGATACCGGAAAGATTTTGGAGATGAATGTACCTGTTGTAATCATGGCCAATGGGTCTTTGTATAATACTTTAATCATATCAATGAATCCTTTTCCTAACCCCATCCTTTCTAATACTGCCCATAGAAACGACCATTCCAGCCTGTCAAATGCTTTCATAGCATCCAGGGACAGCATCGCCTTAGGTATGGTGTCTTCTTTGTCTGCATCTAGTACGTGCAGTATTCGTCTTATGTTATCATTGATCAGGCGACCTCTTATGAAGCCAGTTTGGTCCGGATGAACTAAAGACGTCATATGCTTTTGTAATCTGATGGCTAATACCTTAGAGTATAGTTTGACATCGGTTCCGAGGAGGCTTAAGGGTCGGTAACTAACGCACTCGGTGGGGTCTTTGTCTTTTTTGAGAAGGACTGAAATGAGTGCAATATTGTCGTGTTTATGGAAGCTCCCCTCCTTGACTGAGTATAAGATCATATTTAGTAATAAGGGTCCAAATATGTCCCAACATGAAAGGTACATTTCTGATGGGATACCGTCTCTTCCAGGAGCCTTACCATTTTTCATTTCGGATATGGCCTTCTTGAGTTCCTCTAGTGTGATCGGTGCTTCTAACTGTTTAGCGTCGTCCTCCGAAAGTTTAGGGAGAATAATTTGATTAAGATATGTGTCCAATTTGTTTTGATCAAAGGTCGTTTCTGATTTATATAAATCTTTTTTTGTGGACCCTTGATTGTTGAGTTGCCCGTCGGCTGTGCTCTGGTGAGTCTTGTACAGACCTGACTCAGAACTTTCTCTTTATTCCGAGACTCACCTTCGGGGTGTGTTTTTCTCATTCGCCCTTAAAGGGACAGTGCTGCATTTTTTGTTGTTCATGGACTCTAGTGTATTTCGCCCTTAAAGGGACAGTGCTGCTTTTTCCCCTTTGAAATAAATAATGCCCTGTTTTTTGGCTAACGATCACTGTCTTGTGTTGTGCTATTGGGGTCGCTTACAAACCGTAACAAAACCAAGTTTTTTAAATCTGGCATTATCCATGTTGGTGATTAGTGTCTTGGCGATATATGCAAATGTGTGCATATTTAATGAGGACGTTCCTCATTTGCATATATAAACATACAATTCAGAAAACTTGCAATACATTTGTTCTTAGTTTTTATGTACATAACAAACTGGGAAAGTTTCATAGTGATATCTATTAAAATATTTGTTTTGCCTATTAGGGGGTACTGTCTTGCAGATAAGCGATATATACAAATACTGTACAATGTATGCACTTCAGATGTATATCACTTCCACATGTTCATTGGGTAGTAGGTAGGAATAGCATATATACATACGTATATATAAATACGTGCAAATTAAAGATATAGATAGATAGATAGTGATATACCATCATTAGAGCATTATTCATGTCCATTCATAGAAATATGGATAGATAGCTGAGGAACATTTCCTGCATGGGGTCATGTAGAATGGGTGTACGGATTGATATTGCAGGTAAACTGTACCGCCAATTTCCCAGCTCAAGTAACATTTCAAGGGAACCGCCGGTAGGGCTGTGTTGTGAATGAAAACAGTAATAACTGAGGGACAAGCACAGGGTTACGTTAGTCTGACAAAGGATGTTTTGATGAGGGGTGAGCAAACCAATCACAAGAGACGTTTTGATGTTGTTAAGTCACGGTAGCTTGTGGAGGCACGAGAGGCAGAATACTGTTTAACCCCGTAGGGCGTTTATTACTGCATAGAGGGGGGGGGGGGGGGGGACACAGGTACTGAGTCTGGGTGTTTTAGCCTGGCGGGCGGGTGGTAGTCGCTGGTGGGGATCGCTGGAGGTAGTGGGCTGTGGAGGACCCGAAGAAAAATTAAGCCTTCTCGATAAAATCGTACACAGGAAAATATAACGTCAAAAACTACGAGAAAATTGTATATGGGAAAATACAATCTAAAAAATCATAAGATAATTGTATACGGGAGAATACAATGTAAAAAGATACGCACACATAATTATGACAGACAGCATAATGTGTAAAAATACTTGCCACTTGCCAGGCCATTCTTAGGGAAGATCTGATTCTGAATGAATGGAGAACCATGCTTCTTGTAGGTAGAGTGGGAGCAGATGTGGAATCTCCATCCATCAGTGCAACTCATTTCACCTGTGCATATTACGCACATGTAGTGCCCGAGCTGAATTGTGTGAGACAGGTATGGAGGGTTGAGCTGAAGTGCAGGGGGTGTGTGAGACAGGTATGGAGGGTTGAGCTGAAGTGCAGGGGGTGTGTGAGACAGGTATGGAGGTTTGAGCTGAAGTGCAGGGGGTGTGTGAGACAGGTATGGATGGTTGTGAGGTGAAACCGAAACAGATGTGACAAAAGTCCAATTATAATTTGTTCCACTTCTCCAGTAAACATACTTAGATAACTTTTTTTGGGAAGCATATAGATTAGATTAGATTCAAAAAATACAGTACAACGAAAATAAGTTTGACATCTAACCAGAGTGCAAATGTAACAGTCAAGTGCAATAGTTGCAAAAAGAGACACTGGGCCTCACGTTGTACACTTGCCACCATCTTGGATCAATAGATATCCATGTTTATTTTGTGGCCAGATGATAATATCAAATGGGAATATGATGCAGTGTTTTCACTGTTTTGTTGACTTGCAAAGTCAAGAGGAGGGCTAGCTGCCAGCTTCATTGATTGTAAACAGTCTCCTACATATTTACTTTGATCTGTGTCATATGTATTCATTCCTGGACACTGCACAGCTTGTGAGTCCTCTCTTGCTAAAGTTATTATTGTTATCAATCAAAATTAGAATACGCTTTAACAGCTACATAATGTTAACTCCGTTTTGCACACTCACCACATTCACAAAAGCTTAAAGCGGTTACTTTTGATTTCATGAAAAAACACCAGGTCCTACTACGTGAAAAAAAAGAGACTGAATCACTCAAAACGCTCAGAAACTTGTTTTTCTAGTCATTCTGGCCCATTTCCCATCTGGCATTGCCATGGCATGTGTGAATAAATGCACTGCGTAAATGTTCCTGAATGTAGCTGGATGTCTGGAGGTAATAAAGACCTTACTCTTCACCCGTACCGTTCTACTCGAGTGAAAGTCAGCCGGTCCACCTAAGGTTTCAGCTTGGCTAAAAGATCTAATGCTCTTCTTAACATTAGACAGGTTCAAATACTCTTAATAGAGGGTCAGCCAGAAAGTTGCATTCCACTTGGGATCTGCTATTACATTTTGAAAGAATCAATACTCTTCCCCTGTGACAGAGTAGAGCTAAAGACCCCTTTAAATTCACTAATGTGTATTCACTCAAGAATATTTCCGATTTTCTTGACATAAAGTGGTATGAAATACGTGCCAGTAATGTAATGGATGCCCAGCCATAAGCTGACTTAGCGAGACACGTGGTAGAAGTTCAGGCCATGTTCCGAGCAATGCAGACAGGCAGTACACAGGGTCTGGTCACAAAGAAGTTTTAATCCACACCACAACGTACAAACAAAATTCTTAACTATTCAAAACAGAATACAGTTTCCAGTGCTCGGTTCTTCACTCAGACCGTGGAACTAGGGAGCTAGATGCCTAGTGCGTGATTATTTCTCACGACGCTCTCCCCAAATGAGTTTGAAGCATGTTCCGGATGAATGCGCATGCATGAGTACAGTGCAGGCTTTTTATTTTTTAATTTTTTTGTAAACTATATATGTATATATATATTTATTTTTTTATGGCCATTGATCCCGTTTAAAGTAGGTGTGAGGTCCAACAAGGTTAATATGGTTAAAAGGGTGGGTTTATAGATGAGATAGCTATACAATGTTTTAAGGAGTCCCTTAATTAACAATCGTCTTGGTGATTGAACATGATTGGTAAACCAGATTATTGGTCTCGCAAAAGAGCTGTCCATTTTATTAATGTCTTCAATTTTCTTTTCATACATGCTTTACTGCAATAATTATATGTAACAGGCTGATGGCATTGCAGTCCGGAGCTGCCAACATGTGCTTAGTGCCAGGACATTCATCCCTCCTGTTTGTCTGTTATAGAAATTAACCTTGCCAGTTGCCAGAGAGAAAATATCATTTTTGTACACCTAAACTGAGCCAAGACTTGTGCCTTACCTTACCTTTCCTTTCCTTTGGTGTTTCTGAAATAAATTACTCTGATTTATCTTTTTGCATTGCTGACGGGTTGGACACTTTGAAGTGTATTACAGCAATGAAATTATCTTAATGCATCTGAATAAAATATTTCTTTTGTAATTGAATTGTTTGAGTTGCTTTAAGTTGGTTGTTTAATCACAGATACGGTCTGCATAGCTCTGACATAGTAGGCTCCTCACAGTTCTAAATTAATGCATTAATAATTGTGTCCTACCATCCTATGTCCCCAAATATAATGGCTATTGATATAAGTTTGGCCTACTGGAAAAGTAATAAAATATTACTGAAATAATGTATCCTTAAAAGTAACTTTAAGTAAGTAGATAGAAGGAGATAGATACCAACTTCCTCTCTGTGCATTCAGTAGAAAGCTATCCGGCTGCATGCTAGCCTAGCTTAGCACCATGAACGGAGGCGGGGGAGGAGCCCTCAGCCTCAGAGAGGTGAAGGGCGGTATCAAGAGCCAATGTAGAGCCACTTGTCTCATCGGCTGGCAGTCAGCTAGTTGGTGAGACAAGTGGCTCCCAATGCCTGAGTGATCACGAGGCATTGGCCACATTTGGAGAACCTGGAATGGTCGAGGAAAGACTTGTATTTTGAGTTCCACAGTGTACAGTATGGGTGTGGCGTGGTGTGTGTGTGTTGTGTTTAATAACGGACCAATTTTTTGTAACATGTGCTCAATAAGACTCAACTATTATACTAGTTAAGTTATACTAAGTTGTACTATACTAGTCTATCTACCGGTCTATCTACCAGTCCATCTACCACTATATATACCGTTCTATCTATACATACACACACATCTGTTGGCCCCAACACCGCCCCTGGCTTTTACCCATGTTAAATCGCAGCAGAGCGCAAGCCTACTTCCTCTTTTGACACACATGCACATTAGAAATTTCAACCGATGATGAACAATGAATTGTACCAACCAAGCCACTCAGGACCAGTTATATTAGTTACAGCACTCCACAACAGATGAATAAATTATTTCCTGTTGGATGAAATAGGATTGTGAAGAACTTTGAGTAAACAGTTCCATAATTCATGGAGTTTCAGAAGGAGCAGCCCGTGCTTGTGCAATAGATTATTCCCAACTCTATTTGCATCCGTTGCTTGCGTTTTGTTGTGCAACAGTGCACTTAAGTTAATGAGATTTCTGCAAAAGATTAGCGGGGAGAGCTCTGAATATAATAGCCCCGAGCCTCTTCGGTGAGTTTGGGTAACATACTCATTATTTTACCCTCTCCTCATCTATTCTTGTATGGTTGGCTCGGCCCTTTCCTGGAGCAATTAAAAAATTATGATGTAGGCAATCTCTTTCCGCCATAACCTAATTATGTGCATCTTGATGTATACGCCTTGTGACAGCAAAGGCCAATTATGACATATATATCACGTTCCTCTCATATTGACTTTGTGATCTATGATAGTGTTGTTACATTGGCGAGCAGACGGATACAGTACCGGGAGGTTTCTAACCACGCTTGTATGGTTGTACCAGATATTGCAGGAGATCTCAATGCTTCCTACAGAGACCTTCCTGGTCAACCCTGACCTCCATTTAGGAGGGAGATTGAAATGGTGTTTTCACATGTGTCATTCATTAGGCAGAGGTCCTACCTGAACTCACTTGCAGTTAGTGCATTTATTGAAGCCACTATTGTAGCCTTAACCCTTGTGTTGTGTTAACCCTTCAATGTTTACTAAAAGTAATAAAAAAAAAATGTTGAACCGCCTTGGCAAATTTTCTGTGAAGAACACATATATATATAAAATATATGAAAGAACACATTTTCATTACATGCACGCTGTGCACATTGTGCACCCCCCCCCCCCCCCCCCCACCATTGTGTATCGTCTGCCTCCACCAATGGATTCACATTTTATCACAAAAGATTAATAACACTTTCATTGATAAATCTAGCAGAGGTAAATGGCAAATATTAACCATATACGCTGTCTAGATTGCTTGTAATTGAGAAAACAATTACAACAACAATTACACGTCAATTATAATTACAAATCTCCCAACAATTTTCCACCAGACCCACAAACATTGGGGGAGTCACGAAAACACGAACACCACAACGTACTTCCTCAATTCTGAATCCATCAACTGTTCCACTTGAGCTGCACTTCCATCTTGCTCCGGGGAATGAGCCGAATAACTCTACACTCCTCAAGCCATGCGTTTCAACGCGCATACCTCCTATGACAGTCGTATCGCTGGAGCTGGGAAACATGCGTCTCCAGTCGTATCGCTGGAGACGACATCACGCTCTGCGAAACATGCGGTGATGAGGGAAAATACGATGCCAAGTTTTAGCATCACCCTGGGTGACATCGTTTTGCTTTTACGTTTTGCATATTTCTGTTAGAATGAGCCAACTCTGCGTGGGTGATCCCAGAGCCCTGCCATCCCCAGCATGGACGGCTCTTAGTGTTTTGTTGCTAATGCATTCAAGCAATTAACATCACTGCCTGGGTGTTGAAAATTGCATTCTTTTGAAGACGCATTCAGACAGTAGCAGCAGGGTGACGGGACAAAAGAGAATTGCAAGCCGGTCCAAGGGTGCATGTTCCACACTCGTATCGTCCTTTCTCATCCACACCTTCCTTTCAACGTCTACAAAAGAAACCACGGGCAGCGGGCCATAGTGAAGAACTTTCTCATCCCAAACGTTGAAAGGTTGAAAAGTAGAAACTGGTTGTTGTACCCATGCATAACCAAGCCATGAATTATTTCTTTGGAGTTGTTGGCAGAGGAGAGGGGAATCTGAGTCAGACGTCATGGTGCTGCTTCTGCTCCTGCCTCTTTCATGGCCTGTGTGACAGTATCACCTTGATCTGAGGTCATTGATCATTCAAGTCGCTGCTCAAGTGAGTCACGCAAGCCTCTGCCGCGGTGGAGTGTGAAAAGAAAACTTTTGAAGTAAAAGTCGCACACAGTGACACACACACACACAAATCATTTAACATTATGATTACAGTCTCCGTGGCAGTCTCCAACCTCAAGAAGTCTACAACTGCAAGAATCAACAACAAGACAGGTAATGAAGGTGTGCACTTACTGTATGATAAATAATAATAATAATAATAATAATAATAATAATAATAATAATAATAATAATAATAATAATAATAATAATAATAATAATAATAATAATAATAATAATAATAATAATAATAATAATAATAATAATAATAATAATAATAATAATAATAATAATAATAATAATAATAATAATAATAATAATAATAATAATAATAATAATAATAATAATAATAATAATAATAATAATAATAATAATAATAATAATAATAATAATAATAATAATAATAATAATAATAATAATAATAATAATAATAATAATAATAATAATAATAATAATAATAATAATAATAATAATAATAATAATAATAATAATAATAATAATAATAATAATAATAATAATAATAATAATAATAATAATAATAATAATAATAATAATAATAATAATAATAATAATAATAATAATAATAATAATAATAATAATAATAATAATAATAATAATAATAATAATAATAATAATAATAATAATAATAATAATAGATCAAATTTATATAGCGCCTTTCTAGAACCCAAGGTTGCTTCACAATCAGGACAAAAATAAAATAAAATAGGGCTAGGGAAATAGGGGGGGGGGGGATGAGGGAAGGTAAGGGATAATGGACCTAATCTAAACTAACTGATGGGGAAAAGCCTTGGTGAAGAGGTGTGTTTTTAGTGCAGATTTGAAGGTGTCCAGGGTTGGGGCGTTGCGGATTTCGGGGGGGAGAGAGTTCCAGAGGGTAGGGGACGCCACGCTGAAGGCTCTGTCCCCAAAAGTCCGTAACCTGGTGCGAGGGATGGAGAGGAGACCTAGATCAGAGGATCGTAGGTTCCGGGATGGAGTGTGCTGGTGGAGGAGATCAGACGAGGGCATGGAGGGACTTGTAGGTGAGGAGCAGGAGTTTGAAGGTGATGCGGAACTTGACTGGGAGCCAGTGGAGGTGGATGAGGGTAGGGGTGATGTGCTGCCAGGGCTTGGTGTGAGTGAGAACCCTGGCAGCTGAGTTCTGAACATACTGGAGCCGGTCCAGGGCTTTGCTGGGTACCCCGAACAGGACTCCGTTACAGTAGTCCAACCGGGAGGTGATAAATGAGTGGATCAGGGTCTCAGCCACAGAATCTGAGAGTGAGGGTCGGAGACGGGAGTTGTTTTTGAGGTGGTAGAAGGCAGACTTGGTGACGGATTTGATGTGGGAGTGAAATTAAAGTGTGGAGTCAAGGGTGACGCCCAGGTTACGGACTTCGAGAGACGGGGAGATGGAACAGCTGTCAACGTGGAGGAGGAGATCTCCAACCTTCCCGAACAGTGCCTTGGGGGCCACAACCATGAGCTCTGTCTTGATGATGTTAAAAGAGACGGCGTAGGTTTGCTCATAAAGATGGTAGAGCCTCATCGTGGTGGTTTTTAATAAGAATACAAAATGCTTAGTCCATAAATAGTCAAAGACTTAGATTTAGTCAACATTTATACATTTCTGTCAACATTAGTGTCGACTTTTCTGTTTCACCCGTGCAATAATGCAAAAGCAACTCTTTAAATATTTTGCTTACCAGAAATGTGCTTACTGTATCATTTTTCAGGAAGTAAGCCATTCAATGGGGGGGGGGGGATATTGACTTATGGACTGACATAGACCAAACCAACCGATTAAGGTGAAGTACCATCCAAATGAAACAATAGACATAGAATATACAAGCATATTTTGTATTATGACTTTTATTTATTTTGTCATTACCATAGTCAGACGCAAGGTGCAAATGTTTGCATGTTAGACATTTAATTTTTTCTCTATGGATTAAGTCAGAGTTAATTTTCTTGTTTCAATGTGATGAATGACAGTAGTTATGCATGGTAACTCTTCTATCATCAAGCCCTCTAGCCTTTCCTCATAGGCTAGCCTCACATGCGAAGAACTTGCATATGATGACCTATTTGAGGCCTCGCCTCTCTGAACCCTACACAAGGGGGCCATGCACATAACTCATCTGCCTCATACTGCATTAGAAGGAGGGAGAGGCGCTGCTGCAGTTATCTTCATCCGAAACTCCTCGGAATAGAGCTGAGGATGCCACCACACCCCTTGTGGAGTGTGCTCTGATCCCAGCAGCTCTTATCATTGGCGTATTCGGGACAAGCTGCAAGTAACCTGGTTACAGTTGCAAGCTAACGTTAGTGCTAGAAGGCCAACTGGCGAGACAGCTAACGCTCGCAGTTGATACAGAATAGTATCCCTACTATTCAAACCGTTCGTAAAATAGTTCTGGTATTTTGTGTCCTGTTCCAGCCATTCCCTCCGGCAAGCATTTAGATGAAGCTGTTTTACTCTGTTCAGTGGCAGCTAACACTATAGCTGTTTAGCCAGTTACCTTGTTGCAATAACATAGCTCAGTGGCCAGAGTGCATCCTGAAACTCTGAAGCGAGGCTACACTTTGTCGCAGCCTTGGTTTAGGAAATGCCTACCAATGCTCCAATGTCAGATTGCATCAGCAGATAGCTACTATGCTAACTTGTTTGGCTAAATTAGTCAAGAAACCTGTGATTCTCAAATCCTATGTAACAAGCAGCATGACCGCTAGCTGGGCTTTTAGACTCTTGTTTTTCATACGTATGAATGGTGAAATGTACTTGCTTTCTAGACAAGCATTTCAAATTAATGTATCCCCTGATCCGTTAGTTGTACAGTCACAAAATCCACCGTGGACATGACCCCTAGAGGAACAAACCTATTGATTTTGGTCACCCAAGCATCTTTCTTCTAGTTCAAGCATCTGGTCAAACTGAGAATGGACTGCATTTATGGAGAACATGGTATCTAAAAAATTGCTATAAAACTTGTTGTGCACATTCATGAACCCAAGAGGAAGAAGCCTATGGTGAATCCAAGACTGTCCCTTTTGTACCACCATCAGGCCAAGCCTGAGTTTATCTCCTGGCCGGAATCATAAAAGGTATAACACTTGATACTGAATCAAAGAATAAGCTTAGAATTGGCAGAAATATAACACTATGTCTATGTGAATGTTTTTTGTCTATGTAGGGTGGGTAAAATGCATAACAATTCTATGATATGTGAATTAATTTTCATAATTAAACTAGAAGAAGATCATTCGCCATTAGATAGATATGCATTTCATTCTTTGAATGTTCGAGAGAGAAAATTAGACTTTAGTTGCCGCTCCACTGTCCAGTTCAGCACCACGGTCAGCGACATTGCCCCTTGAAAACTCCTAAAGTTACATGTTTGTTTGACACCAATATTCTAGTTTGCTACTGTTGTTTCTGCCATGTAATGTGTAATAGACTACTGTTATGTTCAGGCACTCATCCCAGATGACTGTACTTGATTACAAGGCAAAGCCTTTACTTTTCCAAAACAGGCTACTGACATAAAGTAGCATCCATGGCCCTGATATCTGATACTCTTTACTGTCTTTTCTGTCTCTCCTTGGCTGTTACATTTTAATTGGAACTGAAAGGGAAACCAAACACAGAAAAGAACAGGAGTTTCAGAGTTTGAGAAATAGTGTTAGGGATGTCAATATTAAAGTGTCTTTTTAAAAAGATTAAAGATTGCTTTTATTTGATCAGAAACCTGCTAACAATCGCTTATAGATATTTATTATTATTTATTTTTTAATATTTTTGTGTTCTCACTTTTTCTGTATTTTGCTCCCATCCCATCGTCGTTATGCCTATTCCCTTCCTGGTCGTTGCGCGCATTGCCCCACTGTGGGCCTAGGGAGGGTGTAGAACTACCACATGCCTCCTCCGATACATGTGGAGTCAGCCAGCCGCTTCTATTCACCTGACAGCGAGGACTCTTACTGGGGGAATGTAACGCGTGCAGAGGTTCACGCTATTTCCCCCCGATCCCTTCCCTGCTGAACAGGCGCCCCGACCGACCAGTAGGAACCGCAGTTAACAACGACCAGGCAGTTTATACCTCGCCGGCTTCCCACCTGCTAACACTGCCAATTGTATTAGTAGGGACGACTGACCAAGCCGGAGGTACCGCTGATAGCTGGATTCGATCCCAGAGTCTCTGCGGTGGTAGGCGAGAGCATTCTCCACTGCGCTACCCAGCCGCTCCTTCGCTTATAGATTTTAATGTCTAATCTTTCATAATCAATAAGTAATTGTAGATTTGAATGACTATTAAAATATGTTACACATAGTGACACCCCTGTTATCTAGAAAACCATAGAAGAAGTTGGTCATGTGACAACATATTTTTGAAGAGGCATCCATTTCACTCAACCTGCAAAGAAGGGAGACACATTTAAGCACATTTAAGTTCAAAAAACATTGTTTTGCCCTCCAAAGTAAAATTTGTATGATCAAGGTTTTTTGATTGCTGTGTTTGAACAATTATAGACAACTTTGAAAACAGTTCACACATGTTTTAGTGCTTTAGTAAGCTACACCATGAGTCTATACAGTTAGCATGATGCTAGCTCAAAACAGCTGGGGGATGCATTTTTTTCAAAATGGTAGGCTTGGGGTGATTTGTGCCAAAGGGCCTGGGTTAAGTTGTGCCAAATATTGTCTTTGTTAAGTTGCCCCAACTTATAATTATTAACTATATTACTTTATTGTATTTTATTGTTATTGTACATTGTATTCTTACATTTGATCACTAAAATGATGTGATATTCTTAATTTTAGACCAAAATCCATCATGCCACGCAGATACAAACGGAAGACAGACAGGGTTTCAACTCCTCTTGAGAAGTTGGAAAGAGCAGTGAAAGAGGTGCAACAGGGGAAGACTATACGCCAGGTTGGAAAGGAGATGAAGATCTGCATGATGCTTTTACCGCTTTTGAGATTAAAATGATCTGTTTTACTTAAAATTATCAATGACACAATTTACCCTGTATTCTATCTAATGTCACAACTTACCCCGCACCGGGGGCAAGTTGTGCCACAAAACCACTTTTTTTTCTAAAGCTATATTTCTGAAACAGTTTATTTAAGATCCAAAGTGATTGTCCCCAGGGATGCAACACATCCTAAACTATATGTACATATTTTAGTTGGGGGCATTACTGTAATCCCCTTGCTGGCACTTTAAGTAAACATTGGCACTACTTACCCCACTCTCCCCTACGCTTACTAATTATGCTTGGTAGCAGCTTGGTAAACAATTGACAGCCTGCTACAGACGTGAGTGCATATTAGCATAATAGGTAATAATATACAGTAGGTATTGTAGATTCCTTAGTAGGAGAGTGCATGCTGGTGAAAGTATGAGTTGAAGTGGCTTGGTGGCGGTGGCTTCTTTTGTCAGGAAGGGGCGGATCCTTCTTAGGAAGAATCTGCAGGTTCTGGTTGTTGTGGCGATGTGAGCGGATAAGTTCAGCCGATCGTCAATGACTACACCTAGGTTCTTGGTGGTCGGGGACAAAGCCACGGCTACGTTCTCAACTGTGCTCGAGAGGTCGGTCAGTGGGGAGGATTTGGCCGGCAGGTGAAGTAACTCTGTTTTGCTTAGGTTCAGTTTGAGGTGGTTGGTCGTCATCCAGGCGGAGATGCCGGACAGGCAGGCCGAGATCCATTCAGAGACTTGGATGTCTGAGGGTGAAAATATGTTGTAACCACATAGAGGAACTGGTCCTTTTAGCCAGGGGTGTCAAACTCAATTACAAAGGGGGCCGCAATTAAAAATACAGATGATTTTGCAGGCCGGACGCATAATAAAATGATGCATTTTCCTGAGGCCACTAGCTTAAAGGAAAACAACTAACATTTTGGGAAATTAGCTTATTTGCCATCTACCCTGGAGTTAGACAAGAAGATACATACTTTTTTTCTTCTCTGTGCATGCAGTAGGAGTAGGAAGACGCACACCGTTAGCCTAGCTTAGCGTCAGTCACTGGAAGTAGGTTCCTCCATTAGCCTAGTTCCCAACGTCTTCCTACTCCTACTGCATGCACAGAGAAGAAAAATGTATGCATCTTCTTGTCTAACTCCAGGGTTCCCAAAATGTTGGATTGTTAAAATACATACCTTTTTCTTCTCTGTGCATGCAGTAGGAGTAGGAAGACGTGCACCGTTGGCCTAGCTTAGCATCAGTCACTGGAAGTAGGTTCCTCCATTAGCCTAGTTCCCAACGTCTTCCTTCTCCTACTGCATACACAGAGAAGAAAAAGGTATGTATCTTCTTGTCTAACTCCAGGGTAGATGGCAAATAAGCTAATTTCCCAAAATGTTGGAGTGTTCCTTTAATTGGTCATTTTGTGTATCTATTCAGTTTGTGCGTACCAGCTCAATATGTTGTTGTAAATGCACTTCTGTTCATTCTCTGGTGCCTCAATTTTTAAAAGGTGGATAAGTAGGCATCATTTATTGAAAATTGGCTTATTATGGATTTATTTTGTATAGATTTAAATTACATATATTAGGATTTAATTAATAATTTGTTATTGTAAGATTAGCAATTGTAGGCTAAACTGGTGGACTTTTAGAGAATGAAGAACAACACCTTGCACAAAACTATTATTTCCTAATTAATTTAAATAATTATGCATTTGCAAGCTAATACTATCTATTATGTTTCAATTAGTTATTCCCCCACACTAATTTGTAAGCTTAGCAATTCTAGGTTAAACAGATTGATGCATTGTGTGCTTGATTTCTATCAAAGGCCTGTTGAATTGCACCTAGCTACAGTAGGTTAGGCAGCAGGCCAAAATTAATTGGTAACCAAATTCAATCTGGGGGGCTGGATGAAAATGCCAGACAGGCAGAAGACATATATTCTAGACAGAGGTGCTGGAGTACAAGGACTCGTACACTCAATCCAGTGAATA
The DNA here is from genome assembly GCF_963971535.1 of Notolepis coatsorum. Taxonomy (NCBI): domain Eukaryota; kingdom Metazoa; phylum Chordata; class Actinopteri; order Aulopiformes; family Paralepididae; genus Notolepis; species Notolepis coatsorum. Next base: position 204,468,824 of record NC_140165.1, read on the forward strand.
ATGTTCAGGCGTCAGTGTATCAGAGCCACCCCTCAGGACAGTGTCAAGGCATATTGAATAGCCATCTGCAAGAGCAAATAAGCCTGCCTCAGGTCTCCACCTAAAATGGTGATTTATTCTCTAGGGAGCAGAGCCTGGTCCTCAGGCTGCTGCTAGCATGGCTGGATGGTCAATGACAACACATGTCCCACCAGGGGAGTTGAACTAGCATCCTCATTACCTGATTAGGTTAATCTAGTTCCCATGTTCAGTGGGAACTCGGGACACCCAAGTATTCAATGTACAAACACACACACAAACAAACGTGTGCACACACAAGCACACACACTCTCCAGATGTGAGCTACATGGGAATTCTTGTCTCCATCTGTTCCACTGAGGAGGGTCAGTTCTTGGGGTAATGCTGAGATCTTATTAGACATGTTGGGAAGAGAACACATGTTTAAATACCGATTACAGTGTATCAATATATCCTGATGAGGTGCAATACCACACAGCAACATCTGTCATTCCTATATGCTCACTGTGCAAAACATCAGAAACACTTTAAAGTGAGTCATGTTTGCACAATCCTCGTCCACGGGATCTGGGAGCAAGTGTCCCTTTTATACACTTGTGTTCATTATATAGGACTGGACCCCTCAATCCAAGTCTCAAGTGTTTGAGCTAAAGTCGAAGACAAGTCTTTGACCAAGTCTTTGGTCACATGTGTGAAGTGTCAAGTCTCTTTTTGAAATAGTGTTTAATCTGCTGTGCATCAGGTTAGAAATGACCGCTGTGCGACATAGTTGTTTCTAGGGAATTCACAGTGTTGATCTTTTAATAAGCTATACCATTTTACAAATCTGTTGAATACAATTACTTAGGGATGCTCGATATTGGCTTTTTTACCTACACCGATATACCGATATTGTCCAACTCTTAATTTCCGATACCAATATCAACCGATACCGATATATGAAGGGTTTCCCCCCCCCAAAAAACGGAATAATTTCAGGTAATTACAGTAACATTACATATCTCTTGTTGTGGAATTAACACAACATTATGCATACTTTTGACAATAAATAAAATCAGAATGTGTTCTTACTTGCTTGCCTAGGTAAATAAAGGTTATAGAAATGTAAATTAAAAAAAAAAATTAAATATTTTGAAAACCGATACCGATATTTTCCGATATCACATTTTAATGCCAATATTGGCCAATAATATCGGAATCCCTTCAATTATTAACTTTTTTCTCTTTGACATGAAGGTATTGATGAAGGGCACTGCATATGATTTACCTTCACCATAATGTGGGAGCAACACATTGTTGAATGAAGTAGAGTACAGTAGAGGGAGACCTGTGTGCCGGGCGTAAAGCCCATAATTTGCTCTCTCCCTCACACCCCTTCCTGACAGGCAGCGACGCGAGCGAGCGTGATTGCGAAAATGATTAAAATGTATTCGTTTCAATCAGACTATCCTGACCTGCCGCGAGCGACAGCGAACTGAGCAGCGATGTCGTCCACCCCTCAGATATTCGCTCGCTGTGTCTCTAGTTGAGCGATTACGCGGCCGAGTCCCGCCCCTAAACACTTTTTATTGGTCAAGAATCGCAGGCTGCTTTGCCCCCCCCACGTGTGCTTCCAGGTAACACACACACACACACAGACACACTCGGACACGCGCCGCCTCATATCAGGACAGTGTCGCGCGCGATTTCGTCTCCAGTTCGCTCGCTCGCTCCCTGTCAGGAACCGGTGTCATGCTTCTCAATTCATGAAAAATTAAAACAGGTAGCGTACTGAGTGGAAGCCAAGTGTAGTGTAGTAGAGAAAATAAATAGGCTATTTTACGCCAAAAGAAAGCCATGTTCTATGCAACAAGTGGATTATGTCAATGAACCGTACACTGTAAAACAAATTAAAAAAAAATATTTCACAGGAAATTCACTGTATTATTTTACAGATTACCTTTGTTTTTCTACTTTCATTGTAAATACCATAATAATACAGTAAATTACCTTTTATCAAAATATTAACCATTAAATAAAGGTTGTAATCTGTAAATGTATTTGATTTACTGTAATTTGACAGTAAGTATTTGGAAACCATTGATGCCAGACATTTACCGTTTTCGTGCAGCTTTTTTTCTTACAGTGTATAGTCAATCTAGTTCCAGACGTCGATACGTATGTAAATATGTTGATCATAGACTAAATACACTTCAATCGAAAGTTAAAGTATTTCTGCCAGGCTTATGAAAGAGCGATGTAGGCTGCTTTCCAGCATGGCCACCAGTGGCATATCATCCAAACATCCAAACCTTGAATTAAAGAGACATTGCCAAATGTTCTGCCCAGCTCATGAATATCTCCCACAGGCATCTTAATACAACCTTACATCAGAATCAGAATCAGAAAGGTATTTATTGCCTCAACGACCGCTCCTACCAAGTGTCATGGAGAGGGACTCTGTCGGCCACCCGCCCCCTCCGGACGGGTGTCCCCCAGGGCTCGGTCCTAGGACCCCTTCTCTTCTCCCTCTACACTAAATCACTGGGTAACATTATCACGTCTCATGGCTTCTCATATCATTGTTATGCCGATGATACTCAACTCTTCCTCTCCTTCCCTCCCTCAGATATCCACATCTCTGAGCGGATCTCGGCCTGTCTGTCCGACATCTCCGCCTGGATGACGACCAACCACCTCAAACTGAACCTAAGCAAAACAGAATTGCTCCACCTGCCGGCCAAATCCTCCCCCCTGACAGACCTCTCCATCACAGTCGAGAATGCAGCTGTGACCGCGTCCCCGACCGCCAAGAACCTTGGTGTTGTCCTTGACGACCAGTTGAACTTCTCTGCTCACATCGCAGCGACAACCAGAACCTGCAGATTCCTCCTGAGCAACGTCAGAAGAATACGCCCCTTCCTGACAAAAGAAGCCACCCAACTCCTCGTCCAATCAACAGTCATCTCCCGCCTCGACTACTGCAACGCACTGCTAGCTGGCCTCCCGGCCACTGCCACCAAGCCTCTTCAACTCATTCAAAACGCAGCGGCCCGCCTGATATCAAACCTACCGAAGTCGGCCCATGTCACCCCACTTCTTAGGGACCTGCACTGGCTCCCCATTGCTGCACGTATCCGCTTCAAGGCCCTCAACCTAGCATACCGTGCAGCAAAGGGAACCGCTCCCGCCTACCTCCGGTCAATGGTCTCTAACTACACACCCTCAAGACCCCTACGCTCTGCATCTTCTGGCCGCCTCAGACCTACTCCTATCCAAGCTCCCGGAGGGTCATCAAAGAGAAGCCGCCTATTCTCAGTCCTTGCCCCACAATGGTGGAATGAACTACCCATCCCAGTTAGGACAGCCGAATCCCGTCCAATTTTTCGCCGTCGACTAAAGACTCACTTCTTCAACCACTATCTGAAATGATTAAAAAAAAAGAAAAAAAAAAAATCTAACCCTGACTAACCTTACTGTCATGCACTTGTCCTAATAAACTAACCTACACTGTAACACGCAACACTTGATGAACATTGTTACTCAGCTGATAGAGTTGTACCCTTCTTGCTGTCTTGTCGTACAGAACTTGTAAGTCGCTTTGGATAAAAGCGTCAGCTAAATGACTAAATGTAAATGACTAAATGTAAATGTATACTTTTCACATACAAGGAATTTGATTTGGACGTTACTGGTGCAACATTAGCGGACAGACATTAACAGACAGATAATACAAAAGTGGTGGAGTAAAAATAAAATGACATATGAGCTAAGTTAAGCACAATAGAATAATATATTTATGAAATAAAATATAGGCCAGGGCTGTACGACTGTATAAGAGGTTGAATACAATTATGTGGGATATAAACTAAATGAAATATAGCTCAATAGTTAGATATAGTACAATTATAAGTACAAATAAAATAGGAATAGGAGTAGGCCAGGGCTGTGCAGCTGTCAATTATACAATTATATACACTAGTTAGAATGAAGTAACAATACAGTGGGCAAGTATATAGTCCAGTAGGGTGTGTTAATGTAACACAGTGGGGGGTGTCAGTGAGGGTCCCGAGCCTTGTTGATGAGGCCCACTGCAGAGGGGAAGAATTAAGGTACAATTTAAGAAAGCAATTAAGTAGAATTGTGTAAGTAAGTAAAAGTCAACAACTTCGCGTTCATGGTTGGCAAGCCAAGGACCCTCTCCTTGCTTGTTCAACACACATGTATGTGGGGAGCTGCCAGGTGCAGGGTCCGGGACAACAAGCAACATCTCCTGTGCAACAAGAAACATCTGATTTATGGGAAATGTGCTCGTAGCATGAGAATTAGGCTACTGATTGTTCCAGCAATGCTCTTATTTGCTTACCAACATATCATAACTAATCTGACAATCATATTATTTATTTATTCAATATTTTTGTTGAGAATTCCACATGTATGGGCTTTAAGTGCAACTCGTAGTGCTCTCAATCACATATTTTTATTTATACATTTTTACTTTTTCTTTTAAATAGCTCAATCACTTACAATTTACATAATTTTTGGAACAACTTTGGTGAGTTTTATAACTCTATTTCTCTCTAACACACACACACACATACACACAGAAAAAGCCTGAAAACATGATTGCAAGAGACAGGTCATGAACCTATGTCTCTGCCACGTCGTTTTCTTTTTTTTTTATATTTATTTTTTGGCGTTTTTTTTATCGCTTTATTTCTACTGGGCAGTCCAGTAGGGAGAGACAGAGGAGGAATGGGAGACAGAGTGGGGGGAAGACATTCGGCAAATAACGACGGGTTCGGGAGTCGAACCTGGGTCGGCCGTGTCGCGGCTGAGCGCGCTATGTGGTTCGCCACTGGGGCGCCCCTCTGCCACGTCTTTTAAAGAAGAGACAAACAGACAGACATAAGTCCCATGAAACCAGTTAATTAAACTATCAGGAAGCCTGATCTCTTATCAAACCCCAACAATTTAATAACTTCTACTTTTCTCAACTTCAATCTACTTAAAACATTTTTCTTTAAAGTCATTCAAAGGAGGAGATTTTCTCAGGATGTTCTTTTGAGTCTATCTTTTGAGTCTATCTTTTGAGTCTATCTCTGCCTTTAGTGCTCCTCCGCTGCTTTAGAAAGGAGTGGATTAAAGGCACAAAGAGTTCTTGGCTCTCTTCAGGTGATTGACAATTCTCTTGGTTGGTTTTCCTCAACTGTTTCAGAAGGTAAACTGTCAGTGTGAGACCGAATCAAGACTCAAATCAATTGTCTGTCTCCTCCGGTCACGCTCTTCCGCTACCTTACATTTCCCCCCCATCTGACATCTATCATAATAGATTCATATCTAACCTGCGTTCTTTCTTCTGTGATGTTCCCTATTTCTGGACCTTTTGTGTCCTGGTGGTTGAGGTGATGGTGGTGTAGTTAGACTGCTATACTTACCCTGCCCTCTGGGGTATGTGTCAGTGAGGTCAGTGTAGAGAGGGGCATTATGGGAAAAACAAAACATTATAGTATTTAACTGTTTTCACATCACATTATCACAATACTACTTAATACTTGGCCTCCTCAAATACTTCAGAAATCATTTTGGGAGAAATGTAATTTATTATTGTGCTTTTTTATCATTTAATATAGACATGAACTCATTGACTGCCACACTGTTTTCCCATCTTTACTCCCTAGCACCAGCATTATTACACCATTTATACGATGTTTGCGGACCCATCGTATATTCTATATTATAGCTATGGAGACAATAGTATGGCTCATTTGACAGGCACTATTTATAGTACAATGTAATTTATTGTTTGTGCGCTATTCCACGGTAAACATCGCCCTGTTTCAAAATAATCCAGGCTGGTTTTCTAGATTGTGAGATAAAGTGTGTTTTGTGCAGCGTATGCGCAAATCTTGCGGCTGCTCACCTGAAACCTATATTATTGCCAGGTCAAAGGTAAACACATGACCTTATTTCTTCACAAAGCCGGTTCTGATGCTGCGAGCATACAAATGCATGTTTTATGATGGAGTTTCGGTAAACTAGACGTAAAATAGACGTTACCTTTGTCAAAAGATACACTACATGTTTCTTCACAAAATCATTGGGGAGGTCGTTTTCCGACGCTGCAATCAAACAAATGCATGTTTTATGATGGAGTTTCGGTAAAGTAGACGTAAAATAGACGTTACCTTTGTTTTAGAGGTACTCCATTTCTCACTTTGAGTGCAAGTGTCTTGAATCAGAACAGGATCAATACATATAACGTTAGGAAACGCACCTTATCGTCCATAATCATCATCCATCTAGGCGATCGCCATTGTCGTCCCGCAACCTACTAGTAGAGTGAGTCCCTAGTTGTTTGGGGGCTGGGGCCACCCACACTACAGTAAGCTGGCCCATATGCATGTTCATAAGGTAGGCGATACTGCCACCTGACGGGATTCAATCATCATTGCAATTTCAAGGTCTCAGATGAGTCACAAAGGTGTGCGCGAGTGTTTAGAATGGGAAAATAAAAAAATATATAAAAGGATCTAAACCCGAGAAATCTCTGGTTTGGCGCTCAGCGGTTGGATTTGAAACCAGAGAAATCTCGGGTTTGGCACAGAAAGGGTTAAGTGGCTTTTGAGCCACTATGAATACAATCATGATAACATGTCCATAACATAAGTATGGAACACTGTTGGACTGAGGTTGTTTGGATAATATTCAAGGCAGTCACAGGTAAATGTATATTTTGTAGTCACCTGGCAGAGAAGATATTATTAATAGCCTGATAGGGTAGCTCTATTCACCTGCTGGGTGTTATTCTTCATGCTGAAGGTACAGTAAATGCAAGTGGAGAGTCATTATATTCACCTCAAGCGGAGAAAATATGATTAAAGTGTAAGGTATGTACATTTATGTAGACACTATATAATGCACTGAGCTGAGGGTGGCTTGTACTTAACTCATTGAGCGCCATGCTGTTTTCCCATCTTTACTCAATGGCGCCAGCGTTATTGACCATTTTCAAGATGTTTGCGGACCCATCGTGTGTTCTGTATTATAGCTATGGAGACAATAGTAGGGCTCATTTGACAGGCACTGTTTATAGTCCAACATTGACAAACCAGTTTGTTTCTACATACTTTTGTTTGTGCGTTATTCCACGCTAAACATCGCCCTGTTTTGAAATAATCCAGTCTCGTTTTCTAGATAGTGAGATATGACGTGTTATGTGCATATATGATAATAATATGCATAATATTGTAGCATTCTGTCGTACCCGTATTGTTAGGAAGAATGAGGAGAGGTTTATGTTTCTTTTGGTTATTTAATTCCACTTCAATGAGTAACATACAGGTCAATACCTCACTCGTTAGGAACACACACAGCTTCCTCCTTCACGTCTATTTCACGAACACAACGTAACTTCCGGTCAGTGATGCCGGTAACGCGTTACTAAGTAACGCGTTATTGTAATCTGATTACTTTCCCCCGAAAATAGTAATCTAACGCGTTAATCTTTAAAAGCCAGTAATCTGATTGCAGTTACTTGTCCAAGTGGCTGTGCATTACTATTTCGTTACTATCTCATCATAAATTCATAATGCAGGCGGAATGCAGTATTTTATTTAGTTTTCGACAGTCAAAAATACTTTTTGAGCTGTTTTTCTTTTGGGAGTGACGTAGTGTGGCAGTGAAAGGGTTACACAAGAATGTGTCCCGCGGGCCGCGGCGTGACTGGACACTCTGTCTGTGAGTGACTCTGCTTTGGTACAATCACATTCCCCATCCACAGTCTGCGAATCAGAGGCAGAGTAGGGCGGGTCTTCACAGCACGTCATGTGACATATGCGCCAATCGTGTGACAGCAGGGCTCCGTCGTCGGAGAATTCCACCCCAAAACGCTTGGCAAAATTAAAAGTGAGTTTCTGTTCAGACTTCCATCCCAAAACGCTCGTCAGTCACTACTTCACGTTCATATGCGGAGGAAACAAAATACTGTCTACCGCTAAAAACAGCACATCCAATTGCATTGAAAGCATCTGGAATCACAACACTAGCCGACGCTTCGACTAGTAGGTACAGGAGGACTCGGAGGCCAGCCAAACAGCAAAAGAGAGAGATTGTTTCTTTCCCTTTTGATTAATGTATATTTGATGGTGGCAGAGCAAAAGCTCTTATTTGCCAGATTTACAGTTAATTTACATGTTAAAGAGAGACTGATTGTATGTTTATAGAGAGACATTTATAAAAACAATTTAATATATTATATTTGATATAATTGAATAGTTCAGCCTGCATTTGTTAGATGTGAATGGATACACTGGTTTTGTAAAACCACTGGCTGGCTGCTCTAATGCTGTGAGCATCATAGACTGTTGCTTTACCATACTTGATGGTACAGAAGCTGAAGCACTAGTTTAACAATTTACGTTATGTGCAGAGAAACAAGTTAAAAACAATTTATGCACTTTCAATAAAGCGTTTAAAAAAAACGGTTGGGGGAACGACGACGACTTCGTAACCTAGTTACTTTCAAAGTAACTAAGTTACTCTGATAATCAAGTAATCAGTAAAGTAACTTGGATTACTTTTTAAAGGAGTAATCAATAATCAGTAATCGGATTACTTTTACAAGTAATCTGTGGCATCACTGCTTCCGGTGCCACCTCCTATCTCTCCCGGGGGGAAACACACCCCCGGGTACAGTGACACACAAGACCCCAGATCATTACACTATCCCCCCCCCTTCTGAGCTCTCGCCGCGAGAGACACATCAACACACCAATAAAATCTTTTCATTTCAAGCAGAACACACTTTTTTTTCTTTTTTTACACAAAGTCCTTGAAACGACCTGGCGGCAGCCTCCGCCTCTGTGGACGCGTTGTCCCTGCCCGAAGGACTGAATCGACCTGCTGCGGAACAGGAACCGTCCGGGGAATGCCATGTCTGTCCCGCACAGGGAACACAGTCTGTGATTCTGAGGGGCCCCCCGTATGGAAAGAGGGGAAACCCCCCGCTGGTGGACCACGGTGCACTCCCCTCGAACGGCGGTTACATCCGGGCCCAGTGGTGGTCGGAACACTGTCTCTAGGTGAGGCCGCTGGGAGGGCTGGGTCTTGCTGTGGGAGGCAATCCCCTCTGTACGGGGCCAGTCTGTCTCTGTGAAGAGCAACTTTCCTCCCCCTGAGCGGCAATTGTACTCTGTATACCACCTCCCCCACCCTCTCTAGCACCCTACATGGCCCCTGCCAGTGACAGTCCAGTTTAGGGCACCGCCCCCTCTTCCTCCGAGGGCTATACACCCAGACCAGTTCCCCGGCCTGGAAATGCCTCCCCTTAGCCCGCACATCATAGTTCCTTTTTTGTCTCATGCCCGCCTTTTCCAGCTGACCCCGGGCAAAGTTGTGGGCGGACTCCATTCGATCCTGGAGTCTCCTGGCATACTCCCTCCCCGGGGGAACGGGGGGAGTGTCAGGGGGCTTGCCAAACGCCACCTCCGTCTGCGTCCGGAGCTCCCGGCCCAGCATGAGCAGTGCTGGCATGCAGGAGGTGGACTCCTGTACAGCGGATCGGTATGCCATGAGAACGAGGGGGAGGTGCGTGTGCCAGTCTCGCTGGTGCTCTGCTGTGAGAATGGCTAGCTGCTTGCCCAGAGTCCTATTGAACCTCTCCACTAACCCGTCACTTTGTGGGTGCAGAGCAGTGGTTCGGGTCTTCTTGGTGCCTAGCTGCTCGCACATGGTGGCAAAGACATGTGACTCAAAATTTCTCCCTTGATCGCTGTGGAGGGTTTCCGCTGCGCCGAACCGACTGAACATGCCCTCCACCAGCGCGTCAACCACAGTCTTGGCCTCCTGATCCGGCAACGCATATGCCTCCGGCCATTTGGTGAAATAGTCCATGGCGACCAGCACGTAGCGATTGCCATTGTCCGTGCACGGAAACGGCCCCATAACATCCACCGCCACTCTCTCCATGGGGGCTCCCACCCCCAGCTGTTGGAGTAGTGCGTGGGACTGATCAGGTGGGCCCTTGTATGCTGCGCAGAGGTCGCAGCGGCGACAGAAATCCTCTACGTCCCTTTTTATCCGTCCCCAGTAGAACCCCTGACGGAGGCGGCGGAGAGTCTTTGTGATGCCAAAGTGCCCAGCCCCCACGGTGCCATGGGAACTTTTTAACACAGTCTCTCTCATTACTTTGGGGACCACCACCCGCCACCTGTTCTCTCCCGTAGCCAGCTCCCTCCACGCTCTCTGTAGAACCCCGTCCCACACCCGCAGAGCCGCAAAGTCTGCCCACAGTCCCTTTGTAGCAGTGGTGCCCCCTGCCACCTCCCCCCAGGGTGGCTTCTGACCTGACTCTACCCATTGCAAAACAGGTTTTAAATCAGGGTCCTGCTCTTGCTGCGTTCGCCACTCCGCTTCTCCGATCACCTGCAGCTCCCTGCAGACCGGCCCGTCGCCCTCGTGCTCGGGGCATATTGTTACCTCCTCCCGGAGCTCTCTCTCTCTTGCCTCCCTCTTCTCACAGTATCGACACCCCTCCGGAGCACAGGGCCGTCGGGACAGGGTGTCAGCGTTGGTGTGGCGGACGCCGGCCCTGTGCTCAACAGTGAAGTTGAAGTCTGCCAGCCTCTCCAGCCAGCGGCACACTTGCCCCTCCGGCTCTCGAAAGGACGTCAGCCACTGGAGAGCGGAGTGGTCAGTTCTGATTGTAAATGGTGGCCCACAGAGGTAGTACCTGAAGTGTTTAACTGCCTCAACGACAGCCAGAAGCTCCCGGCGGGTGACGCAGTAATTCCGCTCCGCTTTGTTGAATGTGTGGCTGAAGTAAGCCACCGCTCTTTCTCCGTCCGGTCCCACCTGAGACAGCACGGCCCCCATACCCACGTTGCTGGCATCCGTGTCCAGGACAAACGGCAGGGAGGGGTCTGGGGGTCGAAGCACAGGTGCTTCTGTTAGTCCTTTTTTTAGGAGGTCAAACGCCTGCTGACACTCAGGCGTCCAGGTGAAGTCAGCGCCTTTCTCCTTCAGTCGAAATAGGGGCTCAGCGATGCAGGAGAACCCCCTCACAAACCTCCTGTAGTATGAGGCGAGCCCCACAAAGCTCTCGAGCTGCTCTTTGTCTGCGGGGGTGGGCCACTCTTTGACCGCCTTTATCTTCCCCTCCTGCGTGCTGATGCCCTCTCCCGTCAGTTTGTGTCCCAAGAACTCCACTTCTCTCCTCATGAAGTGGCACTTGTCGGAGTGAAGTTTCAGTCCTGCCTTGGCTATCCTCCCCAGGACCCATCTCAGCGTCTGGAGGGCCGCCTGGAAGGAGCTGCCGTGGGCCAGTATGTCGTCCAGGTACATCTCCATTAGCCTTTCAAACGTGGCTGGGGCGTTACACAGCCCGAAGCTGAGGACACGGAATTGCCACAGCCCCCTCGGTGTGCAGAAGGCTGTCTTAGGTTTAGACTCTGGGTCGAGGGGCACCTGCCAGTAGCCAGCCCGTAAGTCTAGTGAGGAGAACCAGGATGACCCAGCCACTGTGTCCAGCGCCTCATCAACATGGGGCATCGGGTAAGAGTCTTTCTTTGTCACCTTGTTCAGTGGTCTGTAGTCGACACAGAATCTCATTTTGGAAGTGTTCTTCTTCTTTACCATCACCACTCCCGAAGCCCAGTGACTGGCAGAGGGCTCTATGATGCCCGCCCGCTGCATCTCATCAATGGCGCACTCTGCAGCTTCTCTGTACGCCATGGGAAGGCGGCGGGCTGGTGATCTGATAGGCCGGGCGTCCCCTGTGTCTATTTGGTGATGCACCAAGTGAGTGCAGCCAATTTCAGCATCTGTCAGTGCAAAAATGTCCTTGAACTCATTTAGCAACTGCCACAGCTCCTCTCGCTGTTCCGGCTCCAAGTGGCCACCGTTGCGTTCCCATATGCCCCTCACAACTGCTAGCCTGTCAGCCTCTTCCTCCATGTTAGGCTGCGCCAGGGGGAGGGGGCCCCCGGGTGTAAATGGGGCTGCTGATGGGGACAGTGGCGTACTGCCAGCAGGTGAAGGGAGCTGCCTGTCAGGGGCAATGGGCATGGGGGGTGAGCGTTCAGCCGTCGAGTGGGCAGGGGAATATCTCAGGCGGGTATTCCGGGAGCGGGAGCTACCGTGACTGTCCAGGGGGCTTGCAGAATGAAACTGTGTCTCTGCTGCCCTCACTGCCAGTGGCGCTGACCTCGGAGGAAGTGGGGGGGATATCATCTCAACAGTGGGGCTCCCAGGGAAACTCAATGTGTTCTCCCCCAGGTCCAGCAGGCATCGGGCAAACTTCAAAAAGTCTAGCCCCAATATGCAGGGGTCCTGCACCTCTGCCACCCACACCCGGAACTCCACCGACAGGCCCCCCACTGTTATGACCACCTTTCCCTTCCCCAACATGGGGGCTAGCTCACCAGTCACTGTCCTCAGCTGCACCGACGTCTGCTCCAGCTGTGTCCCCACCGGGACCACGTCTGGCCTCATCAGCGTCGCAGTCGAACCTGTGTCCACCAGGGCCGAACACGGCGCCCCAGCCAGGGTGATGGGAACATAGCAAAAATTGCCTGCATGCGTCCAGCCCACTACCATGACTGACTCAGTGTCAACGTCTGCTTCTGGGGGGAGTAGAGCCCCACCCCCCCGGGTATGCTGATTGGCTCCCTCCGCTGGAGGCAGAGCAGCATGGGACATGGTGCCAGGGATCCGCTCCGCCCCATCTACACGGACCCCCTGCCGTTTCCCTGCCTCTCCTGGCGATTGCGGCAGTCCCTGCGGAGATGCCCGGGTTGGCCACACCCCCAGCAGCGCATGGGCCCCAGTGAATGAGCCGCACCTCCTTGTGGTTGCAATGTTACGGCACGCACCAGCTTTGTCATCCGCTCCATTATTGCGCCCACCCACTCCGGCTCCCTTGGGCCGCTCTCCCTCGCAACCCTCACCGTGGGAGGGGCCTCCCTCACGCCCTCCTGTGTGGTCTCGCCCCGCAGGTCTTCTCTCTCCAGCGCCAGCTCCAAGGCCCCCTGCAGCGTGCTCGGGTGCCGCAGCTGAACTCGCTCACGCAGGTCTCGCGGCTCGATCGTGCGGACAAACTGATCCCTGGCGTACTCACTCAACACCGCGGGGGGCATGTGGCCGTATGCCCGTCTCGTGAGTGTCTCAATGTCAGTTGCCAGTGCACGAAGGGACTCACCGGGCCGTCTGTGCCGGTTACATAGCTCTGTGACCACGATGCTTTTATTGTCACATCGACCGAAACGCCTCTGCAGCGCCCCCACCACAGCTCCATAGTCTCTCAGCTCTTCCGGTCCCAGTGCACTCAAACATGCCAGGGCATCATCCGTGAGGGACAAAACGAGACGGGCAGCCTTTTTTTTATTGTCCATCGGCCAGCCATTCAGTTCGGCTGCCAGCTCAAATTGCATAAAAAACGCCTCCAGACTGCCTTTACCCGAATATTTCAGCGCCTGGTCTGCTCTCCATCCGCCGTGTGTACCGCCACATGGTGCCACGCTCTGCATGTCATTCCTACCGGACGCCGCCGGGTGGAGTACCGGCGCCGCCGTCGCATGGCCGTCACTCTCCCGTCCTCCGAGATTGCCAACCACGACTTCGGCAACAACCTGCATTCTTTCCAGGTCTGGAAGTCCACTTGACAGACCTTCATCCTCCCTCTCCTGTTTAATCTCGTGGCGTGGCTCTTCTTTTGCCGTCATTGCTAAGCTAACGTGACGTAGCTAGCCAAACAGCGGAGCTCCCCAGGGTACACAGTACGCGTCAATCCGAGTTCACTGATCCCACTTTAGACACCAAATGTAGCGTTCTGTCGTACCCGTATTGTTAGGAATAATGAGGAGAGGTTTATGTTTCTTTTGGTTATTTAATTCCATTTCAATGAGTAACATACAGGTCAATACCTCACTTGTTAGGAACACACACAGCTTCCTCCTTCACGTCTATTTCACGAACACAACGTAACTTCCGGTGCCACCTCCTATCTCTCCCGGGGGGAAACACACCCCCGGATACAGTGACACACAAGACCCCAGATCATTACAATATGAAACCTATATTATCAAAGGTATATATCATATATAGATATTTCTTCACAAAATCATCAAGGGGGGGGGGGTCGTTTCACGAAGCTGTGATCGTTACCAAAAGCATGTTTTAGGTTTGGTAAAATACGACGCTGTGATCAATACAAAAGCATGTTTTCGGTTCTGTCTTACCTTAGTCAGAAGGTACTCCAAAATTAATAATCCGTGTAGTTCCATCGCGATCGCCATTACTTGGGTGCATTGGGTCTGGCTATAATACGGGAAACAATAGGTTTCAGGCGAGCAGATCGGCGACAGATAGCTGTGTGCTTATTCACTTTGATGGGGAAGGGATTCCAGCAGCCGGAGGTACCTCAGTACTGAAAGACACCTTAGAGACCCAGTTCAAAAGGTAGGCGATACTACTGCCACATGTTGGGATTCGATCGCCATTGCAATTATAACATAGGCAGCGGTGCCAGGGAGACACAGGCAGGTCCGCGCGAGTGTTTAGAATAGGAAAATCGAACAAAAAAGGATCTAAACCCAAGAAATCTTGCTGTTGCCGCTCAACGGTTAGATTTGAAACCCGAGAGATCTCGGGTATGGCGCAGAAAGAGTTAAAGGACCCATTCATCTTTGTGAAATGTGGGTTCCAAGTCATTCCGTGGGTGCAGTTCTTATAGACCGTCATCTTCACCTTCACTGCACCATATGGATCAAAATATGGATAATAATTGTATTAATTGCAAGAGCAGCGTGCAGAAATCTACCTTCTCTCTTCCTCATTCTTCTCCATCTCTCTCGATATATATATGAATGAACACAACATTTTAACGAGAGCTGTATGGAAGATTTCAATAACTATACTTTTAGATAATTAACTGAATATCACGATCCAGGACAAGACTTCAACAGGACACAGAATTCAATTGGTTAAAACCCGCTTGAGGACGTTTATTCGTCAATTGCAGTCACAGCTATCAGACATGAAAAAACATCCCTCTTACAACCTTCAGATCTACCTTTTTATAACGAAATTGACGTCATTTGTGTACACTGGTACAACCTTTGCTTTTTCGTTACTGACAAATAAGTGGTTATATAACAAGTCTACTGTCCGGGTCTTCTTGCGTTATTTACTTTCATGTGTGTTTGAGTTATTTACTTAGCCTGTGTGGATCTAGGAGACCTTGCTAGGTGACCTTAACTTACTTTCTTGTGTACAGGTGCAGACGTGGCTCTATTTGTGAAATGAAGGCTGTGTGTTTTGTTCAACTAGTTGCAAAATGTGTCATCATGTGTTAAAGACAGATTCTTTGGTTTAACATGTGAATCATATTATTCATACTATTCAAAGTCAAAGGCAAAGTCAGCTTTATTGTCGCTTCTCATAATGTCAAGACATACAGAGAAATTAAATTGCGTTTCATATAGTGTATGTTTGCTGTGCTTTTTTTGGAGCTCATATTTATCTGCTGTAACATGAATTGCCCAATTTGGGACATACTAATAAACTTGACCTTGATATGGAATATAACGTATATTCCACCACATATTCCTCCCTTTGATGGCTTTCTACCATCACTAGTAAATTATATGATGTGATACGTGATATACTTATTTATGTGACACCTGTAGTGTGATTATTTTAACATTAAGTAGTGTTGATGTATTTAACGAGAGATATGACAGAATGATAGAATATACTGTGACCAACCTGGTGGGGTTCAGGCTCGCCTTCAGGCTCAACTTACTCCTCTCTAAGCTAGTGGTTATGTAGTGTGTGGGACTGGGTGTGTGCATGCGAGATGTGGGTGGACTAATGGTGCGCAGGTGTGTTCTATCAGTACTAATCAGCTACTCCTTTTGTGGCAAAAGTATCTCCCATCATTGTGGGGGTGAGATCTGCCACAATACTAAACATACTACCAATATTACAATTATTCAAATGGGTATACATTAGGGGTGTAACGGTACACAAAAACCACGGTTCGGTACGTACCACGGTTTTGAAGTCACGGTTCGGTGCGGGTTTTCGGTACAGTGGGGGAATGTTTGGGTTTCCGTGTTCCAGTCAGGGGTGATGTAGTGTGCAGTAACTAATTGTACTTGTAGGGCTGTCAACGAATATTCTATATTGAAATTAATAACCAACTTGGAAATAATTATATTAGATAGTGAAAAAAAACAGCCCCCGGTGGGCGGTCGTTAGTGGTTAACATACTGTTGTATTCGTTCGGTACACTACAGAGCCGTTCGGTACGGTACGGTACACACTGAAACGGTTCGGGTCGGTACGGATACATGTACCTTTACACATACATTGATTACTTATATAAACACTTCTATCCCAAAAACACAGCATGCATGAATGAAAAACCTGTTTGCGGGTTCACAGGAAAACTCATGCTAGCACCGTTCCTCATCGGCACCCTTAATAACTCATTGGCCGCCAACAACGATTATATACGTGTTTGTCCGACAACCGTTGAACGCCAACCACGTATATATACGTTATTTGGTCCATTTTCCTTTTATTCTATATTTCAATTCATTACAGGCACACAGACTCGGGGTTAACATGGGGAATCCTCATGAGAATGTAAAAGTGCAATACTGGCCGCATCACGCTAGATGGCGGTATCAAGCACCCTTTCTACCCTTGTATATTTCTCTGTGGGACAGCCCCAGGTCTCCGGTTTCATGTTTCCTTGTCGGGCAAGGGCAGCCGTTCTGCCGGTTCCATCGAAGCGCATCAAATATCTCCGATCCATATGTTGTGGTGGATTATGCCATAGACGAAATGGACATTGGATATACCAGATGGCGATCAAACAATTGGAAATATTACTTTTGGAATACTCCCGGCCACAGGTAAGGACGATTTGACGTCAATTTTAGCTTGATCCTGCA
Organism: Notolepis coatsorum; assembly: GCF_963971535.1. NCBI lineage: Eukaryota > Metazoa > Chordata > Actinopteri > Aulopiformes > Paralepididae > Notolepis > Notolepis coatsorum. Next base: position 204,485,782 of record NC_140165.1, read on the forward strand.
ATGCTTTCATACCGACCGGGCTGATAACCGTTTTTAGTGTTCAATGCAAAAACCGTTACTGACAATCAAATAATCAGAAACGACCCCCCCCCCCCTTTCATGCATTCATGATGGAACATAATAGCTATGATATAGATTTGATTTCGGGATAATAGCGTATACAGGCAAGAAATGGCAACGTGTATAGTGGAATCGACGTATAGGGCTTTAACTCAGGATTTCATGAATTACCCTAGACCGCTCTAAAACCATACTTATATTCACCACGGTAATGGATGTATGGATGGACACATTTATTCTTTCTCACATATTGAACGATAGATAGGTGATGTCAAATGGGCCATAGTATTGTATCCATAGCTAGAATATAGAATATAGTTATAGCTCTACAAACAAGGTGACTCAGTCCTATATTTTAATGTGTGGCAATACGACCACAGGGCCCGACTAATCCCCGGCGGTCAATGAGTTAATGTTGTGTTTTTGTTTACATTTGCTTACCTTTTGTGAACCATTATCATGCACAAATAAAACAAAATATACTAACGTATATTCCACCACACCCAATAGCAGACAAGTGGAGACAGCAGCAAGTCCAAGGGTTTTAATGACACTAAATACTATAAACAGAACAAGGGAACAAAAGACTAACAAAACAAAACCTCTCAGTGACAACTGGAAGAGGGGGAAAAGATTCAAGAGATTTATTTGTCACATACATACACGAGACATATAGTGAAATGAAGGTGGCCATGCCCGCCTTGATTGTGCAAAAGAATACAAATAATAATAGAATAAAATAGAAGATAATAAAATAGAAATGATAAAAGGTATAAAATACAATACAATGCTAGGCTTACGAATTAAGGTACTATAAGGTATACACTATACTATACACAATATACAATATACAGTTATGCTATATATAACTATACTATACTAACTATACTAACTATACTTTATACTATACAAAAACATAGTTATGCTTTCTTAAAGTGACCTTTGCGTTTTCCTAAAGTGATCTGTAGTGTTTTTTGTGTGTGAGAGAGTGCAGGAAGTGTGGTGTGTGTGTGTGTGTGTGTGTGTGTGTGTGTGTGTGTGTGTGTGTGTGTGTGTGTGTGTGTGTGTGTGTGTGTGTGTGTGTGTGTGTGTGTGTGTGTGTGTGTGTGTGTGTGTGTGTGTGTGTGTGTGTGTGTGTGTGTGTGTGTGTGTGTGTGTGTGTGTGTGTGTGTGTGTGTGTGTGTCGTGCGTGTGTGCTTGTGTGTGTAGAGATCAGTGTTCAGTGTTCTGATGGCCTGGGGGAAGAAGCTGAGTCTGAGTCTCTCTGTCTTGCAGCATGTATGCGGAGGCGCTTGCCTGACCGCAAAGTAAACACAAACACAAACTCTAAGTACTATCATGGGGAACACTTACTTGGAAACATGGAACTTGAAACATGGAACAAGCAACATAGGCAGAGTAGTAGAGACAATGAACCGACACAGAGAGCAGGCAACAAGGAACCAAAATACACAGGAATAAATTACAAACAAGAAACACCTGGGATGATTACAACTGGAGACACCTGGGAGGGGAAACAGACTGACCAAGAACTACAAGAAACAACACAAGGAACTACAACTATGGACGGCAAGACAAACACCATACTCTGGGACAAAACAAGCAGACTACAGGCACTAAACTGAGAACCTAATAACCGACAGTAACTACAAAGACTAAGACTAAACAGATAACCTAATACAAGACAAGACGAGTAACACTAGACTAACAGGGGAATATGACGAGCGATTAGTCGATGCTTGTGTTTTTTACCATGCTGAGTGAGTTATTACCTGAACAAGTATAAGGGCATCTATGTTAAGCACAAGATTTTAAAAGGTATTTCTGCGTTATTGCTACTGTAAAACTGTTAATGAAATTAACGAATCGACGACAAATTATATGACCATTAGTCAACTAAGACAGACCAGGACAGCCCTAATTCTAACATAGCATATTTAGATAATAAAGTTTAAAAACAGGGTTCCTCTGAAAACTTTAAATTGAGCTATATGGTTCTTCATCTCAAGTACTCAATTATTACTCCAGAAATGGTCTAGTAATGTTGTGATTTATTTTTTCTTTCTTTTTTTTTTTATCTCTAAGCCAATTACATTGAAAAGACATCAGACACTGGCTCAGCTAGGCAACTCACGTGCACGGCTCTGTAAAAGAAAAGCAATCAATCAGCCAGACATCAAAATAGCACATACCGGTAACAGCATTGACTGAGTCACTGGCCTGGAAGGTTCTCTAATCGCAGGGTAGCAGAATACAGGAATGCAATAATGTTAGATGTCTGTGCTCAATAGCGTGGCTGTTTGTAGGATTGTGTTAAGCCAATAAGGAAGGTGATATTGTGTACGCAACAAGATTGCTTTTAATAATGGGGCTTGTTGCCACTAAAGTGAAGTTTTTTTTTCTTCTGAATTGCATTTCTGTCTTGTTTCCTTATACCCCTTTATAACCCTGGGTGACAAACATTAGCGTCTGCCTGGTAGAACTTCTCTGCTGTATGTCTGGTAGAACTTCTCCTCCATGGTGCCTGGTGGAACTTCTCCTCTGTGGTGCCTGGTAGAACTTCTCCGCTGTGGTACCTTGTGGAACATCTCCGCATGGTGCCTGGTAGAACTTCTCCGCTGTGGTGCCTGGTAGACCTTCTCGGCGGTGGTGCCTGATTGGAGCTTCTCTGCCGTGGTGCCTGGTAGAACCATATCTCAAGGTTTTGTTTTGTTTTGACTTATGAATCTGACAGGTCTGTGTAATACTTAATACATAAATAAAATATTTCCCTTTGAGCACAGTTATTTTTTACCTGACAAGTGAAACTGCACTACATTTACATTTACACTACATTTACACTACATTAGGCCATCATTACAAAAAAACAAATACATAGCTGAGATCACCCTTGGTGCTTGCAATTGTTACTGATTTAAAAATAGACAATGATTTGTCTCATTCTTTGGTGTTTCATCCCACATTGATCTTGATTGCTTTGAAGTACAGTATTAAAACAGTTTTTCTTTCTTTAGATCATATTCATATCTTACATTTATACAAAGTATTACAGAACATTAGAAAAAGCTGCATCAGAGGTGTGCAAGCAACATTGAAGTTTGAGACATTTGTTTCAACTTTAAGTTTCATGCTACTGTTTTGGTCTCGTCATTTTGACTGGAGACATGTGCTTAACAAAGTAAGATAAGAACAAAGCTGAAAGGCAAAAGATCTGTCTTACTACATCAAAACAGAACAAAGTACAGAACACTGTAAATGCGTGTTGCAATTAGTCTCCTTCCCTTTCAATGTATTTGACAACTGCTGTGTACAGTATATATTCAAAGCTTGATCTCAAAAGATGGGGAAATGGCAATAAGCTACAACTTATTTCCGACAGAATATACCACATATTTTATAGTGTTTTATTGTGTTTCCATATTAGGTCTTTTAATTGTCGTGCTATTTAGGCCCCCATGTCTGGAATATTAGCTAGCCGTGAGCCACAATAAATTCAGCTAAACTGATCGGATGGTCGTATTCCATGGGAAAAGACAGTACATGCTTATCCATATTATTATTTTGTATATATCTTGGGATCGCTGGCCCGGCTGGACCTGTGCTATTCTTTTGTTCCAGCAGCATGTTTGTTGAATGAGTGACACTAAGGAACGTAATTATTCACTGTTCTAGGCTGGTCTCTGCAGGTCCACAAAAATATGTAATAATCATTTTGTGTAGATAATATTTCTTATTTTTTTCTCTTCACTGACTTTCAATCATTTGAGGCGTTTGTCATTTGACTTCAAAAAAGATTTAGCAGAAATGTAAGTGAGCATGGTTGTCTCTGATTGCCAGAGACAAAATGTCAACCTAACAACCATGCCTGCTTTTTCAGCCAACTGGATTGTTAGTCCACTATGAATCTGCCAAAAACACAAAATTACATCTCTGAAGGCTGCTTATTTTTTTTTGCATTTAATTGAGCATTTAATTTGCTGATTTAATTGAGACTAAACTCAATCAGGATTCATACAGATGAACAGGGAGGTACAGGGGAGAATTTCCATATAAAAGCCAGCTACATGATCCTTTGACTCAGACTTGCCAACATTGCTCACAAGAGAATCATCTGAAACCATTTGCTATGCCGTTTTAAGCAATGAATGGGCAGCATTCTTCCATATAGGCTCTGACTCACATCTTTTGTGTTTGAAAACAATTAAATTAAAATTGCATTTCATTGAAATTGTATTTGAATACGGTCATGTCTTCTAAACGAATGCCATGAATACAAAACTCTTACTCATTGAACTCAAGATAACATGGCTCCATATAAAGTAGAGCAATTAGTCAGCATTAAAAAGATACAGTGCTGCTACATTATATGCTGCATTTTAATTGGCTCTGCGTTCAATAGCCATGCATGTTGTTAGTCACACTTTATAGCCATACAGTGTACTCTGTGTAAATTACTTTTACAGTTCTTTTGAAGATACAGTTTAGAATATTGTAACTGGCTGCAGGGGGATATTGTCCTATTTCACTATAACACCAATATGTCCTGATGGGGGACCCTGATATAAACAAATCGAAAGTCTTTCTCTGGTCTGCATCCCCTTAACAATTGTGTGTATTGAGCTGTACTGTATTGTACCCATTCTGCAATCTGTTAATAAAGTTTTCAATCAATCAATCAATCAATCATGTAAACAGCTGTGTGAGAAGGAGGTAAAATGGCATTCACTGTCATTGAAAATAACGGAATGACCTTTTGTAAATTGCCAAATTTCAGTTGTAGTGATTGTAAAATCAATTGATAAGAGTCACATTTAAGCCATTCCTTTTTTTTTAGTCATAATGGTAAAGGAAAATCCCCATTCAGTTTGACACCATAAGGTGTTACAGTGTCAGCTGTAGGTTAAGCAGCCTTGGAAGCTGAATTTGTTGATGACATGAATGCGAAGATTTATTTTATTATTAAAAAAAATATATTTTTTAGATGACCAGGACCATGTCTGCGTGTCTACAATAATTAACACATTTACAAGTTGTATTACATTTAGCAAATAAGGAAACAGATAGAGAACATTTCAAAGCACTCAAAAATGCCAATATTTCTATTTTGACCTATTTCTGAATCGCACAACGTTTACGGCTATTCTGAAGAATCTCCCCTTGCGCCGTATGGTGGGTCCGACCGTGCCGGGTCACATATTTGTAAAGGTTGTTACTTGATAGATGGTCAGTAAGTTGCGTTGTGACAATCCATTCTAATATTTTGGATAAGAAGGGAAGATTGGAGATAGGTCTGTAGTTTTTTCAAGATTAGGGGGCCGAGGTTCGGTTTTTTAAGCCAATTATTGCGTGATATGATATGAATGTTAGACTTTGGTAGCACTAGAGGAAAGGTCATGGCATCACCAAAATGAATAAGCTTCTTCCTCTAGGGATCATGAATGTGCATAGCAAATTAGAAAATATTTGAACAAAAGGTATTTGAGATACACTAATTCAAAGATTGAAGGTTTGGCCTGATGGTGGTGCTAGAGGAAATGCCATGGGGTCACCAAAATCATAAATAATAATAATAATAATAATAATAATAATAATAATAATAATAATAATAATAATAATAATAATAATAATAATAATAATAATAATAATAATAATAATAATAATAATAATAATAATAATAATAATAATAATAATAATAATAATAATAATAATAATAATAATAATAATAATAATAATAATAATAATAATAATAATAATAATAATAATAATAATAATAATAATAATAATAATAATAATAATAATAATAATAATAATAATAATAATAATAATAATAATAATAATAATAATAATAATATAAAAAAAAAAAAAAAAAATCAATGTTTGGCCTGATGGTAGTGTTAAAGGAAAGATATCAGGTCACCTAAATCTATATGGTTCATCCTCTAGGGGTCATAACTGTGCACCACACATTTTTAAAAGATTAGAATGAAAGCTTATTGTTCACAATCAAAAACCTAATGTTTGGACTGGTGGTTGTGCTAGAGCAGTGGTCGCGACCCAAAGTGGGGTGGTGGGTAGGTGACAGTGGGGTCACGCATTGGCAAAAAAAAGAAAAAAACTCAGATTGAGTTTTCCACCTGGCAGCTGTGTGTATTTGCCATGTCTCGCCTCTTCAGGCCGACACACAGTATTCCAATAATACACATCTCAGTACATCCTGCACATTTATAATCGCGGGAGGGGGGTCTGGTCTTTTGTCTGTAACCTTGACTCGCAATGGATAAGTTTGTTGTCAGAAGCGGTGCCAGTTGGCCGCATAACCAGCTGCTATACCACACTGAAGTGAGGTGGCTATCTCGAGGCAGAGTATTAAAGATTAAGGATTAAGACTCCGTTAGTGGCACTCAGCAGATAATCAGCAGAGATTTGGGGGTATTTCCTGCTTGATGGCTTTTTGTAGGAACAGAATGTTGCAAAAAATGTTAAGCCCATCATCTGTAGCCACTAGAAGGGCTCATTGAACAATTTCGGAGAGAGAGCACGGACAATTTTTGGACAACTGGATCAAAGATCCGTTCATTACGCATGACGCAGCAGGCCACTGTCTGAGCAGGAAGCGCTCAATGATCATGCTCAATTGATCATAATCAATGACTGACGAGCTACTGAAAGTCAAGTTCACTGGACAGGCCCTCGCAAAGTTCTGGATATCAGTCCGGAACTAGTACCCAGTGCTGTGTAATGCTGTGCTGAGAACATACCTCTGTGAGGCTGGATTTTCAGGGTAGAAGCAGATCTCCGCCAAAATGCATGTGAATGCATTTCCGCAACATATTTTGGCTAAATATGCCTTGTTTTATAAATGTGTATACAGAAACAATTCCGTTGCTTTTGTTGATAATATTAATTTATTTCATTGATAACATAGTGCTGTAATTTCATGTTCTAATAAATATGCAGGATCAAGTTCAACAACGTGTGGTTTTATTTTGATATTCCTTATTTCCACGTTGAAATTACGCGATACATTAAGTGTGGGGTCACCAAAGAAAATCCTAAATAAAATGGGATTGTGGTATAAAAAGGTCATAGGGTCATCAAAATCAATGGCTTTCATCATCTAGGGGTCATAGATGTGCACTGCACATTTGAACGGATCGGAATGGAAGCTACTTGAGTTTTCGCGTTCATGCGAAAAGTCTGCAGCGGAGATGGCGGCAGCGGTCGGGGTAAATCCATAATATACCTGACACTGTCGTTCAGGGATATGATTACATGAATCGTAGACAGTTCCGCTGGCAACAATTCAACAATTTGAGTGGTTGAAGTCTATGTGTGTGTGTGTGTGTGTGTGTGTGTGCTGAGGTGGCTTTATCTGTTTCATCCCGTTCAGCATCTGCTGACAGAACAAAGCCAGGAAAGTTGAGTAAATAATGTAAGACCCACAATAATACTGCTGAAATGATCCTATGAGTTTCCATCACGAGGAAATGTTTCCACTTTTTCTCTGAAATGATTGAACAAAGGCAAAATAAAACATGTAAACAGCCCTACATTCACAAACATAACAACACATGTGTTTAAAGCGAAGTTCTTCTTCAAGTCAACTTAAAGTTATAACCGTAACATAATTTACAAATCAGTCATCTTAAAACAGCTCAATCAATGCATGAATGTGCTGAATCCGCTCCCAAAGCTAGAAAATAGAGAATGAAGGCATTGATCTGTGGTGATGTCATCAAAGACTAAACCATGGAGCTGATCCACTGTCGAAGGAAAAGCTAACTGAGGAGATGCAGAATGATTGTTTTTGCCTTCACCATCAAACGTGGTTTATTTGACTGAGGTGCTGACAGTGCATAACCAGGAAAGTTCCCATATCCCGTTGCCACACAAATGCCCATCATCAAAGAAGCTCCAGGATACATTTTTGATGTCATCATCAAGAGAGGTCCCTCCAATTTGTTCATGAGTCTTTCATGTTCACAAAAGTCCGAGACCATGACATACTGGCATGTACATGAATTATGTCTTAGCTAGGATTTCTTCCTGTAAAACGTTATGTTTATATTAATTTGTTGAATTAGAAACATCGATTTGTTTCCTGTGCGATTTTCTTATGTAAAATCAGGGGAGAGAATTAATATTTGTTTCTGAGATTTTGAGGTAGCACCACGGCTGCATGTTTCACTGTTATTTGAACTTGACTTCAGAGGGAGAGCTTTGAGCATTCAAAAGGCCACCCTCATCCATCCTGTCCTCTATATACTCATCCATTCTCCTCCAGCATAATGATTTGTTAAAGGGCAAGGTGGCTGTAATGGATAACCTCAGCCTAGACAACCTTGGGTTGATTATCCCTCCAATGTACAGGCTAGGAGCTGAAATAGCCCAACGACTCAACTAAATTGCGCACTCAGTTTCACTATCCCCACATTAATAGTCCTGCAAAGAGTCAGAATGCGGTGATTTCACATCTAAACCCCAAAGCTCACCCTCTGCTAGAGGTGGCAGAGATAATGTGCAACAAGCAGAAGGTAATGTAGGACATTATTAGCAGCAGACTGCTGGGTAGTAAAGTTTTACTAGGAGTGAGCGACTGTAAACCAGTAATCACCCGCAGTGTGAGGGCGCACTGCCCCATGCCCTCAGCTAGCTAGCTGGAGCAGCAGATGGGCCTGTAATGCTGCTCTGCACCACAGGACCACTGTTGTGTGTGTGTGTGTGTGTGTGTGTGTGTGTGTGTGTGTGTGTGTGTGTGTGTGTGTGTGTGTGTGTGTGTGTGTGTGTGTGTGTGTGTGTGTGTGTGTGTGTGTGTGTGTGTGTGTGTGTGTGTGTGTGTGTGTGTGTGTGTGTGTGTGTGTGTGTGTGTGTGTGTGTGAGTGTGTGTGTGTGTGTGTGTGTGTGAGTGTGAGGGTGTGTGTGTGTGTGTGTCCCAGGATAAACTTCTGGCTTCTACCATAACAGACACCCCTCTGGGTCATTATGCCAAAGCTAGGAATGAATAATAATACAGTGATGGATTATAGCGTGTGTGTGTGTGTGTGTGTGCGTGCATGCGTGTGTGTGTGTGTGTGTGTGTGTGTGTGTGTGTGTGTGTGTGTGTGTGTGTGTGTGTGTGTGTGTGTGTGTGTGTGTGTGTGTGTGTGTGTGTGTGTGTGTGTGTGTGTGTGTGTGTGTGTGTGTGTGTGTGTGTGTGTGTGTGTGTGTGTGTGTGTGTGTGTGTGTGTGAATTAGGTCATCTGTACTCCCTCCTGACCTTCTCCAGTTTCCTCTACACCTCTCCTCTCTATCCGTCTCTCTCTCCATCCCTCTATCCCAGCAGTGGCACTCTGCGCAGGCTGCAGTTAAGGCTATTATCCCAGCCGGAAAGGCCACAACTCCCGGTTAGTCAGGAGTCAGGTAATCCATATGGACACACACACACACACACACACACACACACACACACACACACACACACACACACACACACACACACACACACACACACACACACACACACACACACACACACACACACACACACACACACACACACACACACACACACACACACACACACACACACACACAACATATACAGACAGACACACCTGCACACACATACAAAGTGAAAAACCACCACTCAAAAGAGCGTTCAAACAGTTGACCTCTAAAGGTCATGTTCAAGTGGTATGTGGTCCAGCTAGGCCGGCTCTCATGACTTCAAAGTAACTAGTAACTGGTGTGTTCAGATACATGTACTGGAATATTATTTCCTTTGAAATGTAGTGGAGGAGAAAGTACAAGTTCCCTAATATAATAATTTTTCATCACATTATCTTTTCCATCTATAGGGCTCTCCTGACAAGACCTATAGGTGGACCCAGCCAGGGGTCTCTCCTGACATGTATCTATAGGTGGACCCAGCCAGGGGTCTCTCCTGACATGTATCTATAGGTGGACCCAGCCAGAGGTCTCTCCTGACATGTATCTATAGGTGGACCAGGCCAGGGGTCTCTCCTGACATGTATCTATAGGTGGACCCAGCCAGAGGTCTCTCCTGACATGTATCTATAGGTGGACCCAGCCAGGGGTCTCTCCTGACAAGACCTATAGGTGGACCAGGCCAGGGGTCTCTCCTGACATGTATCTATAGGTGGACCCAGCCAGGGGTCTCTCCTGACAAGTCCTATAGGTGGACCCAGCCAGGGGTCTCTCCTGACATGTATCTATAGGTGGACCCAGCCAGGGGTCTCTCCTGACATGTATCTATAGGTGGACCAGGCCAGGGGTCTCTCCTGACATGTATCTATAGGTGGACCAGGCCAGGGGTCTCTCCTGACATGTATCTATAGGTGGACCCAGCCAGGGGTCTCTCCTGACATGTATCTATAGGTGGACCCAGCCAGAGGTCTCTCCTGACATGTATCTATAGGTGGACCCAGCCAGGGGTCTCTCCTGACATGTATCTATAGGTGGACCCAGCCCGGGGTCTCTCCTGACATGTATCTATAGGTGGACCAGGCCAGGGGTCTCTCCTGACATGTATCTATAGGTGGACCAGGCCAGGGGTCTCTCCTGACATGTATCTATAGGTGGACCAGGCTAGGGGTCTCTCCTGACATGTATCTATAGGTGGACCCAGCCAGGGGTCTCTCCTGACATGTATCTATAGGTGGACCAGGCCAGGGGTCTCTCCTGACATGTATCTATAGGTGGACCAGGCCAGGGGTCTCTCCTGACAAGTATCTATAGGTGGACCAGGCCAGGGGTCTCTCCTGACATGTATCTATAGGTGGACCAGGCCAGGGGTCTCTCCTGACATGTATCTATAGGTGGACCCAGCCAGGGGTCTCTCCTGACATGTATCTATAGGTGGACCCAGCCAGGGGTCTCTCCTGACAAGACCTATAGGTGGACCAGGCCAGGGGTCTCTCCTGACATGTATCTATAGGTGGACCAGGCCAGGGGTCTCTCCTGACATGTATCTATAGGTGGACCCAGCCAGGGGTCTCTCCTGACATGTATCTATAGGTGGACCAGGCCAGGGGTCTCTCCTGACATGTATCTATAGGTGGACCCAGCCAGGGGTCTCTCCTGACATGTATCTATAGGTGGACCCAGCCAGGGGTCTCTCCTGACATGTATCTATAGGTGGACCCAGCCAGGGGTCTCTCCTGACATGTATCTATATGTGGCCCAGGCCAGGGGTCTCTCCTGACATGTATCTATAGGTGGACCCAGCCAGGGGTCTCTCCTGACATGTATCTATAGGTGGACCAGGCCAGGGGTCTCTCCTGACAAGTCCTATAGGTGGACCCAGCCAGGGGTCTCTCCTGACAAGTCCTATAGGTGGACCCAGCCAGGGGTCTCTCCTGACATGTATCTATAGGTGGACCAGGCCAGGGGTCTCTCCTGACATGTATCTATAGGTGGACCCAGCCAGGGGTCTCTCCTGACATGTATCTATAGGTGGACCCAGCCAGGGGTCTCTCCTGACATGTATCTATAGGTGGACCAGGCCAGGGGTCTCTCCTGACATGTATCTATAGGTGGACCAGGCCAGGGGTCTCTCCTGACATGTATCTATAGGTGGACCCAGCCAGGGGTCTCTCCTGACATGTATCTATAGGTGGACCAGGCCAGGGGTCTCTCCTGACATGTATGAGTGGAGAGAAGAATGTTCAGTACATTTTGGAGGAAAGTGCAGCAGGTTTACAGTAAATGATTAAGAATCAGCTACATCCTGTAGTGCTGACAGGTTTTGAGAGATTGGCAGAATGAACTACAGCATGTCTGACATGACCCTGCCAGGGAGCACGGTGCAGAAGAAGCATGCGGCACGGCAGAACAGAGCGTCTCTCAATCTTTCATATGAATTTGCCCTGTAACACCTATGCTCTGCCCGTGTTTCCATGATTACCAGGCCAGCAAATTTTACAGCTATGGGGAATTTCTGTGTTCTCGAATCTCTGCCACAAAGTAAGCGAGGAAGCACGATGGACTGTGAATTAGCTTTGCTCTCTGAAAAAATACAGAAATAGACTCCTTTCATCCCTCTCTCGCGGAGCTTCAGAAGTGACGACGTTGAAATAAATAATGGTCGAATAAAAGGAATATCACATCAAGCTACGTGGCAGGCATGTTAATTTCCATGGGAGAAATGTTCCTAAGGGGTCTCGTGTTCTCGAGGTAAACGCACAGTTCATTCCTAGCTCCTTGGATGGTTAAGCTATTAAAAAGTGCTGAGGAATCTCTTGGGTCCCGTGCTGCACTCTGCCCACAGGCTCACAGCTAGTCTCTCCTTGTTGTTCACATAGCCTATAATTCAGGAAAAGATACGAAGAGAGAGAGCTGTGAATTTATCTCGAGGGGTTTTTATAGTGGCTAGATTCCTGTTGAGGTATTATTAGATATGAAAATGAAGGCCATTGCCCTTCGAGACAAATGTTCTCAATTTCCTTTTTATTAGCTAATAATTCAGCGAGTCATTGAAGGTTTTATGTAGTGGGGTGTCATTGCCTATTGAGGCTTGTGGCGTTTAATTCCCTTTTTAATTATTATGTAGAACAAAAAGAAGATGATGATTGACGGGGAAATGTATCAACTCCCTTCTCTCTCTCTCTTTAACTCACACATATGCACAGGCACACACACACACACACACACACACACACACACACACACACACACACACACACACACACACACACACACACACACACACACACACACACACACACACACACACACACACACACCCTCTCTCTCTTCCAGACACAACACTCATAGCCTTCAACTTGTACGCCCCCACATTCTCTTATAGTCTGTACATCATATCTATAATTCATATTATGTACATCAGTGCTCCAATCATATAAATACTTGAACCAGGATGTTGCTCTGTTGCTGTAAACTACGTCTCTCCGTGTCGCAACACGTCATTCTGTCGGTAAACACGACTCTCTTAATCAAAGACTCCACGTGTGGTCCACGTCTGTGAATCA
>NC_140165.1:204499030-204522596 GCF_963971535.1 Notolepis coatsorum
TGACTGTCCACCTGTGCCTTTTCTCCATGAGAATTTGTGTGGTTAGTAGCTTTACTTTGTTGTTTCAGAATAGGTGTATTGATCTTCAGGAAAGCCTTGTTATTACACATCTAAAAAGGATAATAGAGATATTTGACACAAATCTGCTCAGACACACACACACACACACACACACACACACACACACACACACACGTCACACACACACACACACACACACACACACACATATATTTTATATATTTTTTTATATTTATATTTATCTTGATATAATGTAATTTTGCTTCCTGGTGAATGCCACATGCAAGCCCTTGAGGGTTTTAGGCAACATCCCTTGTGGACTATATTGTATTATATATGTAACTGTTTTTATATGTGTAAATAAACAAACAAACAAACAAATAATGAGGAGTTATTAACATGTGCTGTAATACTATGTGTCTGCCCATAGATCTTTGTTCTGCCTGTCTAGAGATGGATACACTGACCACTGTCTGTCTAGAGAGGATACACTGACCACTGTCTGTCTAGAGAGGATACACTGACCACTGTCTGTCTAGAGAGGATACACTGACCACTGTCTGTCTAGAGAGATACACTGACCACTGTCTGTCTAGAGAGGATACACTGACCACTGTCTGTCAGAGAGAGATACACTGACCACTGTCTGTCTAGAGAGGATACACTGACCACTGTCTGTCTACATTTACATTTACATTTACATTTAGTCATTTAGCTGACGCTTTTATCCAAAGCGACTTACAAGTTCTGTACGACAAGCCATCAGGAAGGGCACAACTATATCAGCTGAGTAACAATGTTCATCAAAGTGTTGAGTGCTACAGTGTAGGTTAGTTTATTAGGACAAGTGCATGACAGTATGGTTAGTTAGGGTTAGATTTTATTTTTATTTTTTTATTCAGATAATGGTTGAAGAAGTGCGTCTTTAGTCGACGGCGAAAGATTGGACGTGTTTCGGCTGTCCTAACTGGGGTGGGTAGTTCATTCCACCATTGTGGGGCAAGGACTGAGAATAGGCGACTTCTCTTTGATTACCCTCCCGGAGCTTGGATAGGAGTAGGTCTAAGGCGGCCAGAAGATGCAGAGCGTAGGGGTCTTGAGGGTGTGTAGTTAGAGACCATTGACCGGAGGTAGGCGGGAGCAGTTCCCTTTGCCGCACGGTATGCTAGGTCGAGGGCCTTCAAGCGGATTCGTGCAGCAATGGGGAGCCAGTGCAGGTCCATAAGAAGTGGGGTGACATGGGCCGACTTCGGTAGAGAGAGATACACTGTCTAGAGAGAGATACACTGACCACTGTCTGTCTCGTTTCCAAAGCTGTGCTTCAGGCAGCTTAGTGATTGATACATGTTCCACCTCAGTAAGGTGCCACAATGCGTCAGTCAAGCAGACAAAAAGGTTCCCAGAATTATGCTAGAAATGAATTAAAATGAGCGTCTGTTTCAAAAGAGGGGGCGGGGATTTTATAGCTTATACTGAACCGTTTGCACTCCAGGCACTTGCCAATCAAAAAGATGTTTTTTCTTGTGTGCAACCTTTTCTCCTGAATGCTGGTGGCTGTCCGATGTTGGATAGATTCATAGTGAAGCCAAGAAGGCTCCATAATAATAAAAAAAAACTATACTGTATGTAAGGCGAATGTTATTGAATGTTTTACTTTTTAGACGTCAAGCTCAGAAAGAATTACACCACATCTAATGATTATTCAACTGTATGTAAAGGATTATAGGATCCTCAAAACTGGCATTTGTTTGCAAGGAAAACCTCTCTTGACCTATTGCAATCCTTCCCTCAGGCCTTACAACAGTCTCCAGATTGAAACACACACCCTGATGTCACTGCCTCAGACCTACTGCAGTGACTTTTCAATTGCAAATGCTTCAAGAACAGAACTCACCCCAGTCCTTAACCAGCTACATATACATAATATGCTAATTAAAACAGGACAGCTGTTTCAATTGCAAATGGCTGGTGGTCAAACAACACCCAGTAGTAGAAGCACCCAGTGTTCATGTCTCTACATTAACAGACGTGTTTGGAACAGGAGACTATTGTATCTTGATCATAACAATGGCTGCCTCCTCGCGAAGGTGCCAGGAGATAAAGTGCAGCGATGACCACCCCCTGGGGTCACATCAAAGCAATAGAGGCCTTGCATGAAATGTTTCTCTAGTTCATGACAGCCTGTAACACACTGTAGCTACTGTTGTTTTGCACATGGCAATGGAAGAGACAATGGTTGCTATGTACAAACACATTTGCACAATGGAACAGTAATATTGTGCTTTTCCAGTGTTTTACCTACTCTACCATTGCACAGAAATGAGTAATTTTCTTTCGAAAGTGGTCACAAATGGTAACAGGCAGCCATGTTGGAAGAAAGAGAACTGCACAAACATTCTGTGCAAGGCCTCTGTTGCTTTGCGAGAAGATTGCGGGAGATATTGAGGGAAGAGTGAGCACATCTCCAGATCATCTCCAGGTGCAACGATGGATAACACTCAACTACTGGACGCTATAAGGTTAAGCTCTGACCAGCCATCGCTGTGATTCACATCGGGATGATTAGCACTCTGGCTGTGGGCCAGCGCGGAGTTGGCATGGCGATCGACCCCCAGGAGATGCATTGGCTTTCTCTCTTATTTCGGGAATACACTTCGAGAGCTGAAGAGTGATGGCGCAATTGACCTATCTCAAACCCTGCCCTCCTTTCTTGATCCTCCACTCACAACTGTTGCCTCCCTCGGGCAAACAAAGCAACAGTTGTGATTGGAGGATCAAGAAAGGAGGGAGAGCTTGATATATGTGGTAGAATGTGACCCCCCACACACACACATGTCATCCCCATCTCATCTCATTTCCTATTTTAGATGGTCCTGAAATGTATACAGTAGATGCCTCACAATAAGAATACTATATGTATGTGGCGGAAAAATAAGTTCTGTATACTGTATATTCAGCATAGTCTCACTGTGCTGGCAAATAGCCACTTTAAAAATGCACAACCAGAGTGATCTGTCCATGTGTAGTTGCTGTTCAATGAATTCATAGGATGCTAAACGTGCAGCATTGAGCCTCCTTGGCCTTTCACCCCATCGTACAAAACTATAGTTACCAATTGTCTGTGTGGAAAGCAACCTCATCTAGCTCTACCATAATGACATTCAGCTGTTTCTGCTGACCGTCGTCTTTTGTTGCACATGGGGCTCTCAGGCCTGAATGAAATGACACTACTCACATTCAAACTCTATGGCTCTAAGGAAAACTGGAATGAATTGGAGATAAACTAGAATGAGAGTTCCATTACGCTGTCTCCGGCTGCATCACGGTTATGGTTCAGTTCAGGGGTTTGTATGCCGGTGTTGCTATACTTTGGTCAGGTCTTTTCTTGCCTCAACACAGGATTCATATTGACCTACTGACGATAAAATCCACCTTAAACTAAATTAACATTGTGTTATTCTAGTTCATTCAATATATGCAAACATAAACAACTGTATCCGCTAGAAATCAGAGCATCAATACTTGGATTGATGATGTTATCAAACAACACTTTTTGGAATAGGTCCATGGGTGCTGGTTTTACCCCGACAGCCACCGCCACAGACTATCCATGTTGATGACCTCATGATCTTTCCTCCAGCGCCACCATCAGGCCAAACTTAAAGATTTTTGTATCTTGTGTATCTCAAATAGATTGATTGAACTTTCCTTGGCCATGGAAACAACATATTTGAATTATTGGGTGGTGTTTTACGGAGTGACTTGTTTATCTTCCCAAATTTGAAACCCAGCTGTGCCGTATTATAGAAATAATGTAAATAATATTTTAGGGTGGATTTTCCCTTTTAACCTCTTAACTCATTGACTGCCATGCTGTTTTTCCATCTTTACTCCCTGTCGCCAGCGTTATTGACCATTTTCACGATATTTGCGGACCCATCGTATATTCTATGTTATAGCTATGGAGACAATAGTATTTAGCTCAACAATAGCTAATTTCACAGGCACTATTTATAGTCCAACAGGGACAAAACTGTTCATTTCTACATGCCTTCGTTTGTGCGCTATACCATGCTAAACATTGCCCCGTTTCACAATAATCCAGGCTGTTTTTCTAGATTGTGAGATATAGTGTGTTTTGTGCGGCGTATGCGCAAATCTCGCGGCTGCTCGCCTGAAACCTATATTATTGCCAGGTCAAAGGTAAACACATGACCTTGTTTCTTCACAAAGCCGGGGGGGTGGGGGGTCGTTTTCCGACGCTGCGATCATTACAAATGCATGTTTTAGGATGGGTTTCGGTAAAATAGACGTAAAGTAGACATTACCTTTGTCAGAAGGTACACAGCCATATGTTTCTTCACAAAGGCATCAGGGGGGGAGGGGGGGGGGGGGGGGGGGGCGTTTTCCGACGCTGTGATCATTACAAAAGCATGTTTTAGGATGGGGTTTGGTCAAATAGACGTAAAATAGACGTTACCTTTGTAGAAGGTACTCCACTCTCGCTCCGAGTCCAAGTGTCTTGAATCAGAACAGGATCAATACATATAACGTTAGGTAGCCCTCATCCGTTGTCTTCTTCTTCTATAGTCTGCTCGGGCCAGACTATAGACGGGGCCGAATAGGTTTCCTCGTCGGCCGGTTTGACTATAGTATTTTTATGATTTACCAGAAGTGCTGAGTCCAATGTAGTGATCGTTTTGTCCTCTTCATAATATTCTCCAATAGTTATCCAACAGTTCAAAAGGTAGGCGATACTGCCACCTATCGGGATTCGATCGTCATTTCAATTACAATTTATTCAGAGCTAGAAGGTCCGGCTGACTGTTAAGCATAATAATAATAGAAAAACATAGTCTGGTGGAAACGCACCTTATCGTCCATAATCATCATCCATATAATCCATTTAGTCTTTTTCATAATATCCAATAGTTCGCCCTAGGCGATCGCCATTGTCGAACGTTAGTTGGCTGTCCTGCTCACTGCTGCTCGCTCCCTACTAAGAGTCCCTAGTGCTTTGGGTGCTGTAGGCCGGCCCACACTAAGCTGGCCCATGCATGTTCATAAGGTAGGTGATACTGCCACATGGCGGTATTCAATCGTCATTGCAGGTCCAATCCACACTTACCAGGCGAGTCCTTAGTATGAGAAAATCGAAAAAAAAGGAAAGGGAACTAAAAACAAGATATCTCGTGTTTGGCGCTCAACGCTTGGATTTCAAACACGAGAAATCTCATTTTTGGCGCTGAATGAGTTATCGCCCCCAAAAGTGGCAATTTTAGTTTTAGTTTTAGAGGACTGCATACTTTTTTTGCAAACCAAAATACTGTACTTTATACTTATAGCACATGCATGAGCCTGGTCTCTTTTGAAAGACATTCAAAGTTTCTGATACAATAAAGATAATTCACTTTTAGTGCTAATGAAATAGAGTAACATAGGTCTGAACTTGAGTTGTAGAAAAACTTGTTATTCACGTTTTTCTGTAGTAATTAGTAGTCCAGAAGAAGTATTTCCCAAAAAATTTGTCTTGTGTAGTACATGTCCAAATTTCATAAAAATCCGTTCAGAAATGATTGATTAGAAGCGGTTTTGGTAAAAGGTGAGAGAGCTCAGAAAACTATTTTCTCATAGACTTCAATGCATTCGACAGAGAATTATCTTCCTGTTTTGGCTTGTGACTTTTCACCTAGATCCCTGATTCGGTAATTCCCAGATGGGGTACCATTGGAAAGCCCTACTCATTGGTTACAACCCTGTCTAATCATTTTCGCCAAATGATTGACGGAGGTAGAGGCTCGAGAGTCTGGAGTGGTATTTGAAAAAAAAAAAAGTCTGCCGTGTACTTTAATCGGCGCACGCGGCACGCCTCACATATCGGCATGTAACTCGAGAACCGCTGAACGGATTTAGTCACCTGAAAGGGCTATCGACAGGCAACAATGAACATATTCTTATTCTATTAAAAAATATGCACACCGAGCCGCTAGAGGTCGCCAAAGTGGGCGACATGTGGGCCGTTGCATGCTAAGAGGAAATATAATCATCAGGGTTGATAAAGGTGCATTATGCAGTTTCCAGTATCATAAATGAAAACAAAAAAAAAATTAGGCACTGTGAACCAAACGTAAGCCTAGAATATGTGTTTATAATGTCGCAGGCCCTGCCTTTGTAAACATACAATAAAATAGTAACTTTTCAGGAAGCTTTCTAGCTACAAACAATGTTCCAGGGATCCCATTTTCCTCTGAGGACATTTTGTTTATTCAGTTATTGAAATATAGCTTAGAAATTATTCACTCCTCTGACTCACAAAACTACATATTGCACCTTTGAGTAAATATCTTTGGCTTCTTTACTTCTCTCATCTAACGTTGTGGTCTTTGCTATTTGTGTGGGATGGATGAGAGATCTGTGTTGTGGGTTGGAACTTGGGGCCAACCGATTTCTTGCCAAAACAAATATTGAAGGAAAGTCTGATGCTAAGAGGGAGACCTAATAGAGAAACAAACATTGTTTGGGCAATGTGTTCTGAATCCAACCACACACACATACAGTACACATAATAAACTATGTGTATTCTGTTTACCCGCCCTGGCATGTAATCAATCTGTAGGCCTGCAGGCAGAAGTTAGAACAAGTGTTTCCATATGATCCCATTGAATAGCGCAGGTCAGCTTATAGATCTCAGGAACACTCAACACAATATCTGTAGGGAAAGGGAAATCATTCTTCAGTTGAGTCTCATTATGAATTGAAAATGGGGGACCCTGATGTAAACAACACAAAAGTATTTCTCTGGTCTGCATCCCCTTAACAATTGTGTGTATTGAGCCGTACTGTATTGTACCCATTCTGCAATCTGTTAATAAAATGTTCAATCAATCAATCAAGTTTTTTCAGTAAGGAATTCCAAAGGGCTTACGCTTGTATTCGGAAAACAGCATTAGAGCAATGGTTACAAATGTAACTCTATAGTTATATGAGTTAGCGCAGAGCTTCGAAGCTAGCACTATGGCATCCTAACAATTCCCAACCCAGTTTAGCTCAAAATGCTGCCCCCGTAGCACGACGAACTGCCATGCTTCCAATTTCGACGGATACTAATAATACTTTACTGCGTTGGTGTTGAGATGATCCGTTCATCAGCACGGCTTGGCTTGATAGTTTCCTCCATTTTTCATGGTGCTCTCTCTACATAACCATGTGGCATGGTGCTCTCTCTCTACATAACCATGTGGCATGGTGCTCTCTCTCTACATAACCCTGTGGCATGGTGCTCTCTCTCTACATAACCCTGTTGCATGGTGCTCTCTCTCTACATAACCCTGTGGCATGGTGCTCTCTCTCTACATAACCATGTGACATGGTGCTCTTTCTCTACATAACCCTGTGGCATGGTGCTCTCTCTACATAACCCTGTGGCATGGTGCTCTCTCTACATAACCATGTGGCATGGTGCTCTCTCTACATAACCATGTGGCATGGTGCTCTCTCTCTACATAACCCTGTGGCATGGTGCTCTCTCTACATAACCATGTGGCATGGTGCTCTCTCTACATAACCATGTGGCATGGTGCTCTCTCTACATAACCATGTGGCATGGTGCTCTCTCTACATAACCCTGTGGCATGGTGCTCTCTCTACATAACCCTGTGGCATGGTGCTCTCTCTACATAACCCTGTGGCATGGTGCTCTCTCTACATAACCATGTGACATGGTGCTCTCTCTACATAACCATGTGGCATGGTGCTCTCTCTACATAACCCTGTGGCATGGTGCTCTCTCTACATAACCATGTGGCATGGTGCTCTCTCTACATAACCCTGTGGCATGGTGCTCTATCCATAAATGTGCACATATTTAATGGGGAAGTGCCTCATTTGCATATATAAACATACATTTCAGAAAACTTGCAATATATTTTTTCTTAGTTTATATGTACATAACAAATTGGGAAAGTTTCATAGTGATATCTATTCAAATATTTTTTGCCTATTAGGGTACTACACTGTACTACACTGTTTGTAGCCTGTGTGTAGTTCTGTTCAGTTCAATAACATCATTATTATTATTATTCAGTTATCAGGCATGTGTTTAGGTTGTCTATTACTAATGGTTTGATTAGGTATTGTGTTTCTAAATATCTGTTTAAAAAAAAAAAAGTATGGCATTTTACAATACAGAACTTTGAAGGCGTTTTCCCAAAAATGAGTTTTAAGAGTTTTTCCTCATACTCTGAGCCAGAAATCTCCACTTCAGTAGCACTCACATACACCAAACATTCCAGTTCTATTCATATCTATGTTCTGAAGGTATTTACAGAAGGGTTTGTTGATATCGCATTCATACCCTGATTTATATCACATTTTATTCCTAAAAACATGGCGAAATATGGAATTTTACCATAAAAATGGACTGAATGGAATATTTTCTGATTTATGGAGTGATAAAAAGAGATATCCAATATCCCCTCTGTAATAACCTTTGGCTCTTATATGTCAACAAAATGAAACTATAATTTTGAAAATGGCTTTATCCAATGTTCAGATTTCTGTCCTGGAATTATATGCAAATTAGTGCATATTTAAGTAGATAATGCCTCATTTGCATATTTAAACATACAATTTCAGAAAACTTGTAATACAAAAAAGTCTTGTCTTAATATAAGTAATCAACTGGGGAAGTTTCATTGTGATATATATTAGTTAATTTTTTTACCCTATTCACCTGCAGTGTCTCCCCTTAACGTTAGGTTATGACTATAACCAAGTTCTGTTAGTTAGGGGCGATGCTTGGCTTCGCCTTCTGCACTATCTCGCGTACGTGCACGCGTACTGAATAAACCACAAATGTACCTCTAATACCAGTATTAGTCTGACCACACCCCTCATCAGCTTACCTTCATAAGCAGGTGTGTGGTCACCTGCTCTCCTCCTTCCCAAGCTTTCACCACAAGGTGAGGTCAAGGGCTGCAGCGGCCGTCCGAAGCCAAGCATCGCCCCTAACTAACAGAACTTGGTTATAGTCATAACCTAACGTTCTGTATCGTTAGTGGCTTAGCTTGGCTTCGCCTTCTGCACAAGGGAGGCCAAGCGGAGCCACTTGGCTGACAAATACACCCCGCTGACAGCCCCCCAAAACCATCAGAACAGGGAGGGCCGAGCCCCCCCGACCCCCCCTAATGGAGGGTAGCCCCCCTATTAGGGACGTCACGGGAGGGCGACGGACCCGACCGTGCGAAGAGGCACTCAAGCAACTCAACGCACAGGGTGAGCAGACCGTGGCTTGACCCACGACTACACACACGCACAACCCGCATGCCACCCGGGAACGAACGGAGGAACAACCTCGTTACTGCCCCCAGAATCACGGGGTCAAGGGCAAACCCAACCCCGTGGCAAGGCCGTAGCAGCGGAGCACGAAGGAAGACCCAGACCCACCAAAAGGACTGGACTCCCTGGAATGGGGGCCCGGAGAAGTCCATGATGCCAGCATCAAGACCCCACCAGGTGGGCACGTAGTGCCCCGCCCCCCACATCGCCAGCGTATTCGGACAAAGGCCCCTCAGTTACTGCACCTGGTATTCCCAGGCGGAACCAACCAGGCCAGTAAGCCGAGCGGGCCCCGTCCCCCCAATAGTACACCGCCTGGCACACTGACCCTGCAGAATAGGCAGTCAGCATGGCCGTAAGCACACAAAAAAGGTTAACCAACGGAAGCAGGCAGCGCACCGGGGAAAAACCAGGCAACAGGCTGTTAACCCTAGCCTGGAGACTGCGGACGAGACAGGCGCCAGAGGGGACAGCTGAACACAGCCGCCCCGGCGGAAGGAGCGTAAGCTGGCGGTGTTGCATGACCAAGCCTCCATTTAACAACCCCCACCCAGAGGGGTCGAGGCAGAGAAGGCTGACACGATTGGCAGACGTCATGAACGTGCAGGGGCACCCTCAACCGGTGAACCCGGGAGTTGACACTGCTCCAACACACCAGGGAACCAACCACCTCGGTGTTACCCAATGCGGTGGTTGTTCCTATAACCCCTCAAGAAAAAACTCCAAAACACACCTGCGGGTATACACCGGCTATACCGCAGTACAAGTGTTTCAGTTTCCAAAAAGGGTTAACCCAGGCCTACGGGTCGCAAACATCACTTCGGACCGGGCCTGGCGGTACGGGAAGCACAGGGTCACCAGAGGAGGTCAAAAAACCACCCCCACAGGCCCCTCTTCGCCATGCGTGAGAGAGGAGCGAAAAACAATGGAGAACCAGCCCCTAAGCACACCGTACCTGGTATTCCCCGGCGGTCTCCCAACCAAGTACTAACCAGGACCAACCTGTGTAGCGGCCGAGATCCGACGAGATCGAGCGCGTACAGAATGGCATGGCTGTAAGCCATGACGACAGTGCTGAGTAAAAACATACCCAACCAGGGTCTCCATAGCGCTTAACCCTGTGATACCCAGACCGACCTGGCATTTTTCCCCCTGAAAAAAGCCCAAGTCCCTCAGGGTACCAGAACAGCAGATCTGCATCCCCGGCGGACAACGGGTTCAACTGATCTGGACCAGCGTGACCAGAACCAGTCCCGTGCCCTAACCACGCCGACATGCCCCAGGAAAAGGGCAGATATGCGTGTTGATCTTAACATGAAAAGAAGGCGCCACCCAGACGTCGGGACGAACCGCGCCTGGTGGCCCACCCCAAGGGCGTGAGACCCCACTACATATGTTCAGATCCATCCCGTCATCATCCCCCAGACATGAACGAGGATCCGTCGACAACCCACCCAGGTCATGGGATGTGGTCGCCGGAAGAGGAAAAACCCCCATCTCAGTTGCTTTATAAAAACGCTGTTTCAACCACAAGCAACTAAGGCGTGCCAGTCAATCGCCTGTTTACAGCGAGCTAGCACTATACGTGCGTCGGGACACACCCCCATCAATGAACAGGCTATTTAGACCTGCCATTGAATCCCCAAGGCGCCCAGGGGAACGACAAGAGGGGTGTGACACTCCCTAACTCCAACACTTCTGGAATAGAAAGAAGGAAGCATCAACAGTATGTATCCCAGTCTACACAGCCGGGGTAAAAAATGTTCACATTTTTACATCCCACCACCCTCCCATAGGAAAGAGACGGGGATCCCCAGAGAGACTTCCCACGCGAGCTGTACAGATTGAAAAGAATATATTGCACCTTGAGCCATGTAAAAAACTGGTTTTAGGGCCTCCGGGCCAACCCCGTACCTGCCCGGAACGCAGATCAGCGAAGTGCAGTCATAAGCCACCGTAGAACACAGCCCTCTTTGTTGACGCAATCCCCGTCTAGGCTCAGGCAGGGTTGACGAACATCCCCTGTCAAAGATGACGTCGTGGTCAAGAGTGTAAAACATGTTAAAAATCAAAGCACGTTCAACAGAATAGCATCAAGCTAACGGCTGCTCCAACCGTTCTGGTGCTATCGCTTCCGCTCGCGAGACGCCGATCTACGACGCACGCGATCAGGAGCGAGCTCCCGGCGGCGCGCGAGAAGCCTAAGCTACCCCGCGCCAGGCCACCGACCGGCTAACCGTAAGCTATGAACATGTAAACAATGACATAACACTCACCCAGACAGGCCGCCGTTCTGAACCCTCCTCACTTTTTAAGAGAAAAGAGAAAACAAGACGTCAACACCGCTTCACAACGGTGACATTAACACGTCCGGCGGAATCAGCACAGTACCAACTGGCCTGTATAGCTGACTTTGAACATGAATCTGCCGCTATCGCACATTACATGCACATATCCCCTCGTGAAGGAATACTCTCATTTGGATATGAAAGATGGGGTCTTAACACGGTGACAGAGAGAATCCACTCGTCCAGAACACACAGGGATCACCAGTGTCAATGGTCGCGGCCCACTAGTTAAAACTATAATGGTCGCCAGACCAAGGCCTTCTGTCGCCTAGACGGCTAAACAAAGGACCCTAGCCTGGGGCCGGTTTCCATAAACTTTGTCTAGTAGCCCCCATAGCACTAACAGACAAGTGGAGCCCGCCAGCAAACACTACTCACCCAACCTGGAACGCACCGCTCCTCACAACAGCGGCATGTCCGACAGTTCAGCTGTGGCCTGACAGGTTTCACCCCAACAAACACAGCAAGGAACTGCAGTTGAGAAGCATGCAGCGGCGTGCTCCCAATACGAAAACCGGTGGAGGGTTTGTAGAATGATCATCATCTTCTAGACACTCCAGTACGAAGACAATATCGCCGTATTTTCTCGAAAATAGTGAGAGAGAAAATAAAGATATGATGTCAACGTATCCTTGTTTCCCAAGCTGTTCCTAATCCAATTTCTTCCATCATGGTGTCAAGTGTGGGGATCTACCGAGGCACCTCTTCCTTGTGGTGAAAGCGAGAAGGAGGAGAGCAGGTGACCACACACCTGCTTATGAAGGTAAGCTGATGAGGGGTGTGGTCAGACTAATACTGGTATTAGAGGTACATTTGTGGTTTATTCAGTACGCGTGCACGTACGCGAGATAGTGCAGAAGGCGAAGCCAAGCTAAGCCACTAACGATACAGAACTCAGCTTGTTAGTGCGGCCGTCTGTGGATCCTATCGTCCCAGGTTAAAATCCACTTGATTACACGAGGTAGGCCTACCCGTAGTGTGAAAACAAATGGCACTCTGCTCCGCAGTGAATTATAGAATGAGGCAGACCCGCCCTTCTACTCACCAAACATGCTCTGTCAAGCCACAATGGGTTGTATTAGCAACGAGTGCCCACAAACAATGGGCGTGTGTATGGGGGGGGGGGGGGTTGAATGGGCGTGTGTGGGAGTGAGTGTGTATGCATGTGTGGGAGTGTGTGTGAGAGAGAGAGAGAGAGAGAGAGAGAGAGAGAGAGAGAGAGAGAGAGAGGAGAGAGAGAGAGAGAGAGAGAGAGAGAGAGAGAGAGAGAGAGAGAGAGAGAGAGAGAGAGAGAGAGAGAGAGAGAGAGAGTTTCACAGAGGCGGATGCATAATTTGTCCAGGCATTCCTATCAAGACCGGGGTCCCTGGCAGCAAAATGCTTGATATGCAGGAAAGAGGTTAGCTGCAGCACAATGTAGCCGGATGAGGAATCCCAGTCACATACTGTAACAGGTCCGTTTCTAGCTGAGACAACACCGCTTGGCGTGGGTTCTATAATGCACAGTACCCACCTGAGATTAGTTAAAGGAAAGAAAATATGAAACACGTCATTCCTATGTTCATGGGCAGTTCGGTCTAAACATGTGAACTAACATTAACATCTCTCTCTCTCTCTCTCTCTCTCTCTCCTCTCTCTCTCTCTCTCTCTCTCTCTCTCTCTCTCTCTCTCTCCTCTCTCTCTCTCTCTCTCTCTCTCTCTCTCTCTCTCTCTCTCTCTCTCTCTCTCTATCTCTCTCTCTCTCTATCTCTCTCTCTCTCTCTCTCTCTCACACACAGAGCAGTGCAGGGGGGTGTTTTATTATGACTGACTTTGTGGAAACAGGATCCTACACTGTTTGTCTCGTTTTAGTTGACTCAACTAAATAGGAACTAGATTGGCACTCACAGAGACGCTCACATCCGCATGCACAATGTCCCTCCGCTCTTTTGCCTCCAAGTGTCCTTCAACTTTGGAATCACTGTCTGACAGAGGCGTGTATTCGATTTGTATTTCACTTTTAAAGCAAGTAAAAAAAGAAAATGCCCTGATTAGGATTCTCTCCTTCCCTAGAGACAGTGGGCGTGTCGAATGCAGCACAGCACAGAGAAAGTGCTGTCTTGTTTCGCCAAATAGCAAGCATTGTGAATATTTCACCTGTAAACACAATACTGCTTAGCTAGCACAATGTTGTTGTAACTGAGAGATTTGCAGGGGAAAATAATGTTTTTTTGTGCATAAATCACTACATTAATCTATAGTTTCATGTGGGCATTTCCTGGTTGATAACAACATGACACAAATGGCACAAATTGACTTGACTGACAAACACAAAACCCTTCTGCACAATATTGAGGTAACTAAGAGATCCATTGCGACATAATTTTTTTTTTAATGCATAGGTAATACAGTAGGTTCACTTGGACATTTGCATGTTGTAAACCGGTGGCCAGAGAGCTGATTACCGGAGTCTCTGAGCCAATCCCTGATGGTTGGTAACCCTACAGTAGGTGAGGCAGCAGCAAACTTCTAGTAAAAAGTATAGTATCGCCCTTGTATCGCCCTTATGCATCCTCCATGTTGATTTCAATGAACAATGGTGGTCATTAATTCAAATCAAATACTTGTCGTTGACCAATTTGAAAATAAATATTTTAGATTTCAGGTCCTTGTTAACCTACTGTATGTGCAAGCTTTCATCCAAATGGGATCAGAAGTGTAGGGGTCATGCTTGATGCGGACACATACACACACCCACACGGACAGGAGTGATGACAATATCCCCCTCGCCAGTGTTAGCCCTTAGAATCAGAGAGAGCGCAAATGGAATTTGCAATGAGGACCATGTAACTAAATGCTGTGCGCATTCCAACATAATTACCTTTGAGCTCCTCTGATTGGTTACAAGGGGGAGCCTAATATCTCTGCACTGCTGCTATACTGGTCACGGAAAGTCACTCACAGTAGACTGTCGTGTCCTCGTTTAAGGCGAGATACTGCAGGTGAATAGGCAAATATAATTTTTTTTTTGATTTTGAGATTTTGTTATATTTTGCTTCCTAAACATGTCTTCTATGAAACTAGTGACAATAAAACGTCAATAACACACATTTAGTTGTTTATTTTACTTCATTTTGCCTTATTGCATCCATAAATGTGCACATATTTAATGGGGAAGTGCCTCATTTGCATATATAAACATAAATGTCAGAAAACTTGCAATATATTTTTTCTTAGTTTATATGTACATAACAAACTGGGAACGTTTCATAGTGATATCTATTTAAATATGTTTAGCCTATTAGGGGGTACTACACTGTACTACACTGTTTGTAGCCTGTGTGTAGTTCTGTTCAGTTCAATAACATCATTATTATTATTATTATTATTCAGTTATCAGGCATGTGTTTAGGTTGTCTATTACTAATGGTTTGATTAGATATTGTGTTTGTAAATATCTGTTTAAAAAAAAAGTATTGCATTTTACAATACAGAACTTTGAAGGCGTTTTCCCAAAAATGAGTTTTAAGAGTTTTTTCCTCATACTCTGAGCCAGAAATCTCCACTTCAGTAGCACTCACATACACCAAACCTTCCAGTTCTATTCATATCTATGTTCTGAAGGTATTTACAGAAGGGTTTGTTGATATCGCATTCATACCCTGATTTATATCACATTTTATTCCTAAAAACATGGCGAAAATATGGAATTTTACCATAAAAATGGACTGAATGGAGTATTTTCTGATTTATGGAGTGATAAAAAGAGATATCCAAAATCCCCTCTGTAATAACCCTTGGCTCTAATATGTCAACAAAATGAAACTATAATTTTGAAAATGGCTTTATCCAATGTTCAGATTTCTGTCCTGGAATTATATGCAAATGTGTGCATATTTAAGTAGATAATGCCTCATTTGCATATTTAAACATACAATTTCAGAAAACTTGTAATACAAAAAAGTCTTGTCTTAATATAAGTAATCAACTGGGGAAGTTTCATTGTGATATCTATTAGTTAATTTGTTTACCCTATTCACCTGTAGTGTCTCCCCTTAAGTAAAATTCTAACAAAGATATTGTACAAATTGTAGCTTTAACTTGTATAGCACAAGTATATGGGGATATCTGCCCATTTAGTTGGTTCCCCCAGGCAGTCAGACTCATGAACAAATAACACTAACAGCGGCCATCAGCCTCTGGTATTGTAATCTAGTGTTATTTTAGTGCTGTCTCAGCTTTTTTATATTTTTTATATCTTATACTCTCTCACGGACCTCTGTGTTACCATTGGAACTCATTCAGAGACCCAGAGAGTGCAATACCGCCCCAATCCTGCTAGGTGGCAGTATCGCCTAACCTTTGAAACCTTATTTCACACTGTGTGTTACATCTTATGATCCGGGTGGAGAATTTGGCTTCTTGATGCATATTTTGTGACAATGCATGTCAGGGACCCGATGGACATCAATACTGGAAATTGCGATCAGACAATTGGAATATTCATTTTGGGATACCTCCTAGTAAGGGTAAGGACTATATGACATCAATCCTACTTTGATCCAACAATGATTTCACATCGATCGCAACGATCATATGTAACGTACTCCAAAGCATATGCTGTTGCTGACGATCAGAACATCAAAAAGCGACCCCCCCCTTTGATGCATTCATGATGAAACATAATACCTATTATATACCTTTGATTTCGAAATAGTAACGTGTCCAGGCGAGCAACGCAAACGACTTTAGCAAAATTCACATAGCACTCCATAACTCAGCCTTTCAGGAATTAGCCCGGATCACTCTGAAACTATACAATATTCACCACGGGATAACACGCAAACGTATACATGAACAAATTTACTCTTTTTACATGTTGGACGAGAGATAGTGACTGTCAAATGAGCCATAGTATTGTCTAGCTATAATATAGAATTGTAGAAATCGTCGGAAAGGAGAAACGCACAATTTCTATCTTGCGACAACACAAAGCCGTGTGTCATTTATTATCTTCTTAGCACAAGTGACAGCTGTCAGATCTATGCCGTGATAGCCTCTAACAGCTCCTAGTACCCAAACATTTTATCAATGACATTCCACAGGAATTGGATTAATCTTTTTGCAGAACATCTGATCTGAGGTAAGGACTTTATTTTACCAGTATTGGGTTAATCAGAGTTTTTTTTCACAGCGTTCACAACGTGTCTCCTGTGTGTGTACAGTGTGTGCGTAACGTTAGCGCCAGGCACGGCATAGATAATCGATTTTTCAGCCCGCTTCTCTAGCGTGCATAAGTACACATATACTATCGATAATCTAGGGTTTATTTGAAAACTATTAATAAATCAGCCGGAAAATGACAACGTGTTGTGTGTATTCCAGTAAATGGCTATTACTGCAGAATCCTTTTTTCTTTCTAGAAATTTCCAAAACTATACTCGTATTCAAAACGGTATAAAACGGAAATGTACTGATGAAAAAACAATCCGGTTCGTACATGTCGACTGCAAGCAAGTCATTGATAAGCGAGGGGTGTTTTAGACCCATAGCCATAATTTAAGATATAGTTTAAGTGTTCGCAAATGTGCTCGTCCTCTCATTGATTAGAGTGGTGGCAACCAAGCGATAATTCCGTCATTCAATGGCAACCAATGTGTTAATGTTCT
Organism: Notolepis coatsorum; assembly: GCF_963971535.1. Classification (NCBI taxonomy): domain Eukaryota; kingdom Metazoa; phylum Chordata; class Actinopteri; order Aulopiformes; family Paralepididae; genus Notolepis; species Notolepis coatsorum. The sequence continues at coordinate 204,516,384 of NC_140165.1, forward strand.
CTCTACTCCTTGCCGATCAAGGTTCTCCAACTCTCTCTGTGTTCACCCTTTTTCTCCCTCTCCAATCAGTGCGGTAACGAGCCGTGCTCCGTGAATTAGACACAGGTGTAATCACAGGTGTGGCGGAACTCCATATATGCGCATAGACACACAGTGGAAACGCACATATAGCATGGTTCTCTGCCGGCTGCCACAGTTTGTAATACATGAAGCAGAACACACACTACTGATTTGCACACACTACTATTTTGCACACACTACTGATTTTAGATTTTTACACACTACTGTTTTGCACACACTACTGATTTGCACACAATACTGATGTGCACACAGTACTGTTTTGCACACATTACTGATTTGTAGGGCTGACCCCTATTAGTCGATTAGTCGACTAATCGGTCGAAAGGGGCCGTAGTCGACTGCCAACCTCTTAGTCGAATAAAAAAAATAATATATATATATATATATATATTTTTTTTTTGTATCATTCTTTCCAAAAGAAAAGAGGCCTATAACCGTGGCTAACGCTAATGGCACGCATACCAGTGGCTAACTGCCTACGAAAACAGGCACAGAGGCACTGAAAGAGGATTTCACCCATCTAATGAACACACTAGACTAGACAAATATCAAGATGTATCCATCAGTGGACCAATTGCATGCTTTTGCAGAGGACAAGAAGCCGTCAGTCAACTCCTTCAGACATTAAGCACCCCCCACAGCCCTGGAATGATAAAAAAAAATGTAAAAAGAAAAAAATATATTATAAATTTTTTTATTTAATTTTTTTGACTAATAGTCGACTAACGGCACATTTTGGCCAATCATAGTCGACTATCCAAATCCTTAGTCGGGAACAGCCCTACTGATTTGTATACACTACTGCTTTGCACACACTACTGATAAAGCGGATTCTGATTCTGAGTAGCTTTGTATTCTTTATTTTTTTATAATTTTTTTTATTATCTTTTTCCCCCTTCTTTTTCCGCTTTTTCTCCCATCCCAATGTTAGTCGTTATGCCAATTCCCAATCCCCTTCCTGGTCGTTGCGCACTCTACCCCCTACCGTCGGTCAGGGAGGGCGGAGACTATCACATGCTTCCTCCGACACTTGTGTAGCCAGCCCACCACTTCTTTTCACCTGGCAGCGCGGACTCTCATTGGGAGAGTGTAACATGTGGAAGGTCACACTACCTCTCCTAGATCCTTCCCTTGCTGTGCAGGCGCCCCGACCAAACTGTAGGAGTCGCTGTTTACAACGACCAGGACCCACCCTCGCCGGGTTTCCCACCCGCTAACACTGCCAATTGTGTTAGTATGGACGGTCGGCCAAGCCGGAAGCACCACAGCTGTATGCGATCCCACTGTCTCTGAGGTGGTAGACAGACGCTTAGTTCGCTGCGCTACCCGGCCGCCCTTGTATTATTTATTTTATATATCTGTGCTTTAGGACTCTAAATTATGCTAGATAATACAGTGGACGAGTCTATGCTTCTAAATCATACTGTTAGCTCAAATTATTCAGAATTCAGTACTTCATACATATTGAAAAATACAATACCTGTTCACTTTAAATTATTTATTTTCTCAAAAGGAAACATGCAATGTTGACAAATCAGAAAGAAAATATACACATACAGTACATATTCCTAATAATATACTTAACATATATAATATATATATTCTGTTAAACACATATACATGTTACATATCGCCACACGCTTGCAACATCTAGTTGAGGGAGAGCAATAAAATAGAGAGAATATTGAAACTGACAAAGCCTACAAGTATATTCTAAGCAGCTCAATTCCCCCCCCGGCGGGGCTATGCAGGGAGTCACTCTATCAGAATTATTATGACACATGAGACTTGGAGAAAGTTGGAGCCACTCACATCGGGCATTAATGAAAAGAACACTGCAGTTGCTGCCCTTCAATCCACATCTAATACCACATACCAAGTTCAGAAGGGACCGAGTCAAGTGTATCGCTCTGAAATTGGGGTATTTTTACAGAACCCATAGCCTGAGTGTGGCCTGGCATAAGCATTATCTTTTAATACAGGGTTGATAACCCTGCAGTAGAAAATGAAGACCTACATCCACAATGTTTGCTGAAGAAACATGAATCCATTACGGTGTTTTCTGGTGAATCCGCTATAGGCACTCTCCTCACACAGTGTTGAATAAACGATTGTGCTCTGTTTTCTCTGCCAGGATCATGGCAACGGTGCAGCAATAGTGTTTTGTTCCATGCAGTAGATGCTGAAGTGTCATAAATGCAAAGCCATGGGGCTCTACTGTCATGCCGGTGCAAGGCCGGTGCAAGGCCGGTGCGAGGCTGGTGCGAGGCTGGTGCCAGGCTGGTGCAAGGTGTTTTATTTGTGTATTGTTTGTTTGGGTGCAAGGTGAATTCTTGCCTCTTGTGTCTGTTGGCACATGGCTCGAAGGGAACCCACTTGTGCCGCCTTGGATAGGGTGGTGGAGCCGCGGGGGAGGGGGGCGTGTCAAACAGGGGTGTAACTTAGGGGGGGGGGGGTCCCCGGGAAAAGTTCCCAGCATGATTTCAGAATGCACTTATTGGCCCCCCCACGTTTTTACCGTCCAAAGATAATACATGCACTCGACCGCGGCGACCACACGGCCAGCACTGTGACTCGCTACAGTACTTGTCTTTGCATAATAATAGCGTACATGTAGTACATGTAGTGATTGTTAATTGTACATAATTCACCCACGGAACTATTGTTAGGAACAAGAGTTCCGCCCGAACATTATACCTGGTGATGGCACTACCTGCCATCACAGGTCAGTCGACTGCAAGCAACGTAGTTGCGAGCGAACGCTTGCAAAAATGTGTTAAAAAAAATAAAACACGTCTTTGATAGCTTCTTTGCAACGGGGAAATACCATACTTAAAATATGGGTTTATCGCAACAGGTGACTATCGCGTGTTGACATGGCAACACGAGGTAATGACACAACTGTGTTCAAGTCGCAGAAGATAAAGTAGTTAATTCAAAGCGAGTGGACATTTGGCAAGGACATGTTTCAAAGTTGGGATTTTGGAGGATCCGAAACAATGGGCAGGGCTGCATTATGGTGAGTTGTGTTTTAATAATAATAATAATACATTTGATTTATAATACACACGCCGAGGTGCTACAAATCAAATGCCCACCCTACTGATCTGTTCATATGTTATAATAATAATAATACATTCGATTTCTAATACACCCGCAGAGGTGCCGGAAATCAAATGCCCACCCTACTGACACCCGAGTCTCGAGAGGCACTTTATAATAGAAAAAAGACAGTGCAAACATGTATATGTCGCTTACAGTTTATTATGCCTATGCAGCTCGTTTATTTTGACAGAGTTAAAAATGTTTCACTATTATTATATTAAATTAGCGGACGTGGAGCCGGCCAAGCCCTGGCTCCACGATGACCACCTCTTACAAGAGGGGCCACCGCCTGGGAAAATGCGTATTGCACACCTGGTATTAGAAAAAAAAAATAGGTAGGGGGGGGGGGGGGGGGGGCGTCACTGACCACGCCCCCTAATATGTCCCCCGCACCACTAGCAACAGAGTTACGCCACTGGTGTCAAAACATAAAGTCGCGCCTGCATCTTTGCCCGATAACAAGTGTATTTCATCCCACTCTGAAGTAAATCTGTCTACTGAATGGAACCTTCTAATCAGTTAATCACAACAAGTTATGTACTGTAAACTTTGTGGTTATTGAATTCATGTGTGGATCAGAATCAATCGATATGCATGGAAAACCCACATCATGGTGACCCGCATTCCATAACAGGTATTCAACTTCATCCGATAAGGACATGTGAGGACAGAGGAGAGTGACAAGACTAAATAGCAGGCTAGTCCCACATTGTAGAAATCGAATTAAAACTAGTATAGGGTTATGCTGTCTTGTCATGATATGTAGCAAAACACAGAGGCACAGGCACAGACAGTTGCTCATATTAAGAAATATTTCCGAGCCAGCAAGACTAGTCTACAAACCGAATCTTCCTCTGTGGCATGTGAAGTAGTGACAGGAGACACGTTACATTTAGTCAGATAGGCCAGACTGGACAATAATTTTCTGTGCCCTCTGCCCTGCCTCCTATCATTTTTACTTTATGTTGTGTCAATCTATGGAGAATATGGTTTGCTGTTAAATATGATAACTGAATGAATGAAAATTACACATTTCAATAGGCTATGGACCACATTACTACAGACCACATACTACCAAGTGCATTACACAAATAAATTATCCATTCATTTATAATCGAGGCTAATATATAATTATATACAGGCACATATTTCCATTGGATCTATTTGACCTCGGTTAAAGTAATTTTGGCGTATCCAGGTGCATTAACCTCTTAACAGGCACCGACCCGCCTTTAAGGACGATTTGCCCACCGGCGTGATTGTAACCCTCTTTTTCTCCGCCTGATTTTCTATGCTTTTCTCCCCATCCCAATTTAGTCGTTATGCCAAATTCCCCCCCTCCCCTACCTGGTCGTTGTGTGCATGTTCCCCCTACTGGTCAGTACAAGGGAACCCTGAAGTCTACCACATGCTTCCTCCGACACATGCGGAGACAGCCAGCGGCTCTCTTTTCACCTGGCAGCGAGGACTCTCATTGGTGAAGTGTAACGCGTGGGAGGTCACGCTGCCTTCACCACTTTCTGCCTTTCGCTGAGCAGGCGCCCATACCTGACCTGTAGGCGTCGCTGTCCACAACGCCAGATTACCACCCACGACTTCCCTCCCACTAACTCAGCCAAACTAGTTAGTATGACGATCGGCCCAAGCCGCAGGCAATGCTGACTCCCGGAGTCGAGACCGCAGCCTCTTGCATTGTTGGTGACGAGCGCAATCTCCGCTACGCCACCCGAACGCCCTATGCATATTTTAATACAATATATATATATCGAATTAAAGCCCTATTTGTTGTCTGTCGATTGACAAAATCCGTTCAGTAGTTCTCGAGTTACATGCTGATATGTGAGGTGTGCGCCAAAGTCTTTAGCAGACTTACATTTTTTTCGAATACCACTCCCGACTCCCGACGCTCTAGCTCTGTCAATCATTTGGCAATCTCGAAGATTATTGGACAGGGTTGTAACCGATGATTGTGGCTTTCCAATGATACCCCACGTGGGGATGAGCAAATCAGGGATCTAGGTGAAAAATCACGAGCTAAAACAGGAAGTAAAAGATGCGTGTGTGTGTGTGTGTGTGTGTGTGTGTGTGTGTGTGTGTGTGTGTGTGTGTGTGTGTGTGTGTGTGTGTGTGTGTGTGTGTGTGTGTGTGTGTGTGTGTGTGTGTGTGTGTGTGTGTGTGTGTGTGTGTGTGTGTGTGCTGCTTTCACCCCTCGGAACATTGAGGGCATTCAGGAAAGTCTCGCTATAAATCAACAGTAAAGCTCAAATCCATATACAAGCAATTCCTTTATGAAGCTATATTCGTCCCTCTCCTTCAGAGACAAATGGTCCCTTTTTAAAGTGGCCTTAATGCTTCCGCTAGCTCATGAACTCGGCTATCTGGAAAATGGCTAACGCATCGACAGCTTTGTTGAAATGGTCTTTGATTAGGAAGATGCACATGGAGAGCAGCTCCACAAGCAGACCAATCTGAAAGCATTTTCCCCTCTCAACCCATGAATATTAGCACTTTCCTAGATTTTCTGATATTAATTATCCTGCCATAATTCCTTTTACAGTCTCCAGCAGATGCGCTTCCATTTGGGCTAATCTATCTGTAAAGCCATGCATGCGCTGGTGGTGGTGGGGGGGGGGGGGGGGGGGGGGGGGGGGGGGGCTCTCACCATAAGAACCTCGGAACCAAGTCTGTTCTGGTGCTTGAAGGCTCTCTCTCTCTCTCTCTCTCTCTCTCTCTCTCTCTCTCTCTCTCTCTCTCTCTCTCTCTCTCTCTCTCTCTCTCTCTCTCTCTCTCTCTCTCTGCTATATTCGCTCGGCTGCTCCTGTCGCTTCAAACACAGGATTAGTCATATTTGATCATTCACCAGAACAAATAGGGTTTCTCTTGTTTCGTTTGGAAATTCAGCAGGAATACAACTCAATTTAGGAGTTCATACATGTTATTCCTACCGGCTAGGACAGCCTGCTCAATATTTGTGAGCATAAACAACATGAATTAGTGTGAATCTTGCTGTATTGTCAACAATGTACA
>NC_140165.1:204522796-204567796 GCF_963971535.1 Notolepis coatsorum
AGAGAGAGAGAGAGAGAGAGATGCAGAGAGTCGCGCGTTGACTGCATTTCCCACCCTCGGAACAGGAGCCTGCCTCTCCATCACTGCTGCTGCTGCTCACTGCACTTGCCGTTACGCGGGGACATTATACGCATCAGCGGACAGAGAGACGCTGCAGAAAGACTGACGGAATTCCCTTTCTTCCAAAAGCGTGTTTCTTTAGCTGTCATAACGAGTAGAAAGCAAGTATTACCGTGTCGGGAATAATAATCAACGTTATCGCGGAGCTTTGGACTCAGCATTCCCTCTATTTGAAAAGTCCGGACAACTCTTTCCTTGGATCTATAGCTCACGAAGCGCGCCCCTGTGCTAACATGCAGGTCGGACGGAGATCGTGTTGGAGGCAGTTGCAGGCGTCCTTTTTCAGACTTCTGTGTCTTATCCCACAGGATTCCCTGTCCGGAGTGTGGATATGCAACGAGCAACCGACAACATCACCATTCGTCAGGGTGACACCGCCGTTATAAGGTAAGAGACACCTTCCAACTTTACTCTCCCTCTCCTCCGCTCGCAGCATCCTTCCTAGCCCCTCCGTGACATGCGATGTGCAAGCCAGGGAAGGGGCTACTGTATAAAAAACAATAACGCGATATAAGAAGTTACAGATTCCCTCGGGGGACGCAGTGCAGCGGATGGAAATGCCCAAGTTCTCTGTAAAGGATGCTGCTGACTGCCTAAGTTTGGTCTGTATCACAAATTAATTGCATTTGCTTGAGTGTAAGTTAAATTAGATTATATCCTGCTCAAACCCGAGGGTACATGGCCAAAACGATGACCTCAGTCTCCCCCCCAATACAAACACTTGATAACACAAAGTGCGTCACAGAGATGCAATATGTGCTTGTGTTTTAAGCTGGCGAGAAATGGGATAAACCTCTTCTGTACTATGGTGGCTGGTCAAGAAGGAGAGGAGAGCGACAGGGGTGGCTGATGCGCTGCTAGGGGATCGAGGCTTTTAGTACTTAGATTCACCAGCAGCAAGTAGGCCTATAGCACCTATAGCCCGCATAGATGAATTACCGCCCCCAAATATAAAGCTTGACACTCTCATCCGTTTGGTATTTTGTGTAGACAGAGTCAGCTTTTGTTTCGGTTAATAGCCTAGCCTTGTCACATTAATCACATTCTAGTCTGGCAAGCTGGACAGATGTCATATCAGGCATGTGACCCGGGACGCATCTACAAGCAATAGGCTACTGGGGCAATGTAAGCAAGGCGTTTAGCAACCCACCCCCAACTCCTCCATAGATGATTCAGAAAAGTATTCTTCGTTTGGCCAATAATGAGATGCACACACATGCATGGGAAACAAACTGCCTGCCTGCTCTCTCGCTCTCCCACACACGCACACACACACACACACACACACACACACACACACACACACACACACACACACACACACACACACACACACACACACACACACACACACACACACACACACACACAGTATTTACAATCACTATGCAATCTTGTTAGACATTATAGGCATTATAATTAGAGTTGCAATAGGGTTCCATGGGGAATTACGCTTATAGACATTTCCAATTCCAATAAAACATCTTAGCTCATAGTACCAAGCTTATGTTTTGGGGGAAAGTACACATAATAAGGAAATACTAGGTCTTATGGCATGTAGTGGCCGCTTGTCATTCCCTAATAAATTGACCCAGGGCCACGATGCACTATACTCAGATGTTCTTCTACTCGGGTAAGTAAATAAGTTGTGGATGTTGACAGATTGAATGTCCAGACTGCAGCTGATGTAGTTTGTAAAGTTTATTATCCAAATAAAATTATGGTTGAGAACAGAACAGTTTTGCGTCTTCCCTATTAGGAAAATGTGTTTCTCTCAGCAGGTGCATAACATTACTCTAATTACAGTGCCTGGAAGTGTTGTGCCCCTAGTGGTGTGCCCCTAATATTAAAAACATAAATATAATACAATACCATTACCATAAACAATACAACTTCCAATATGTCGGTTTTGGCTTCTACATGGCATGTTTGGGTTCAAATCTACCCATTTAATGTTAATGCAGTTGAATTGCAACCCTGCACTCAGCATCTTGCACACTAATGAGCCCACATTAATGCACTGTCTGAGCCCAAGGACTACATGCTTTCTGGCAAGTTTTGATTATATTCCTGGGGCGGGCACGTATATTTTACAGGACAAATATAACTAGCAAGTAGCCTAAAGCATAGTTTGTTTATATGGTTTCAAATGTAACACCTTAGTTTCTGCTGGGTTATAGCTTGATTGAACATTGAGGAGTGTTAATTAATAAATTTCCATACATTATTTTAGTGTGGAATAACTATTTTTAGAAAGGAGTTATATGACACTTTGACATCCCTATCTTTCAGAGGCTGTAGCGGATCAATTCTAAAGCTAGAGCAATAATAGTGGTATCATATGAAACTAGATACAGTGAGTAAGATAGCGTAGACACCATGGCTTACTTGTAAAGGGGATAAATGTTGCTAATTTTAGTGTAGAATACTTATTTTTAGAAAGGAGTTATATGACACTTTGACATCCTTATCTTTCAGAGGCTGTAGCGGGATCAATTCTAAAGCTATAGCAATGATAGTGGTAGCATATGAAACTAGATACAGTGGAGATAGCGTGTAGACACCATGTCATGCTAGCTTACTTGTAAATGGGCTAAATGTTGCTAATTGTTGCTCCAGGGTTAAAGCCAAAGTTTCAGACCATTATTCAAAGGGCCCTTGACCTTTCACCTCATTGCATCTGCATGACAATGGCCTCAATGGAACCGCAACAGTTTCACCATTACAGCCACGCTCAGTTTATGCTCGTCCCATGTAATTGTGGGCCAAAACCATGCAGTTGTTTGCATGCAGTATAAATATGTTATTTTTTTCCTTTTTTATTTTTTACATTTGCCTATTTTTGCATACGGTGGTCCCTAAACAGTCTTGGAATTGGGCCCAATGGAACCACAGATGTTTCTATCTGCATATGACCTGGTACAGCATGTGTAAATAACCCCTATATTTAAATTGAATTCCTGTTAATTCCCATATATTCCTGAATGTTTCCGCTTTTGAATATTCCAGAAATGGTGCCACCTTAATTAGAATACATAACAAGACATATTGACAAACACATACACACACACGCGCGCACGCACGCACGCACGCACGCACGCACGCACGCACGCACGCACGCACGCACGCACGCACACACACACACACACACACACACACACACACACACACACACACACACACACACACACACACACACACACACACACACACACACACACACACACACACACACACACACACACAGCAATGGGAGCCCATCAGTTATAGGCATCTCATCCATCTCCCTCAGTCAGGACTGAAAGCAGAGGAACAGAAGGGAAGATCACTAGACAGGAGATGCTCAATATTTAGGTTACATGTTTGATATATAATTATAGATGTTAATATTTAAAGGAGCAGTGAGGAATAGTTAATACTTAGGGATCAGCCAAGTCCACTGAGAGACCACCATCAGATATCTCAGTGTAAATGGCCATCGCCTGGCACCCTGCGGTGTGGTCCTCCCGGCTACAAATGTGTGGTGGCCCTGCCTGCCACCGAGATTAGCCACCAGCACCCGCAACGTCCACCTCCAGATGTCCGTCCCCTCTGTTGGCCAGTCCCACATGTCCTGCTCTTCAAAAGGGGAAACTAAAACCAGTTCATCTAATTTCTTACAGAGCATGCAGTATTTCATTCCATATCTGGCTAAACTGTTGTGTAACTGAGGGGTACAATTCCCTGACTGTATTACTAGATATGATACTTACTACCACTACCTTTGTACTTAATATTCGGCCACCCAGTACACGGCATAAATATATTATCATGAACACTCTCACGTAGATGAAACGGATCCAACACAAATGTACGAATTAGAAACAGGTCTTTATTTCCTACACAGCGATGGTGTGTAGAATAAGCACTTAATCACTTAATTACATTTATGAATTGAAATAGTATGCACTTTTATGGCAAGGAGTATTCGTCGGTATATCAATAGATAATGTCCAATCTCGGAAGGCGCAGGTGGTAAATATACGACCTGGAATAGTTAAGGAATAACAGCAATGATACTTTAATGATTATAGGCTGGATACACTAGAGGGGGTTAATCCGGTCGCTTGTAAGCCGACAGGAGTAGGAGGGGGGGGGGGGGGTAGAATCCAGCTGCCTCGTCCGGCCAAGGGTATCCCAGGTGAACCCACTGTAGTGCCGTTCAATGCGCCGGCGATCCTTGGACCACAGATGAAAGCAGGTGGACTCTTTGTGGGCCGGCTCTCTCCGGTCCACGGGGGAGAGATGTGGAGAGACCTCGTCTTGCAGAGCGTCTCCTCACCTTGCGTCCTCTCCAGGGGGGGGGGTTCCAACACACGGTAGTGTCGGGGGTCTTTATCCATAGAATAATCAAAGTATCCAAAGCATAATCCGTGCCTGGGAAGGCGGGCTGTCGTCGGTAGAATAATCCGGTATACAGGTCCACTCGCTCGTCGGCTCTGGGGCTCCTCGGGTGCAGCTTCACATAGGGTCAACCACCCTGGGTAAGCAGCCAGTTCTCTGCCCGAAACGATGGGGTACTGACTACGGTAGTATTCTCACCGCACGAAGCACTATATATTAACAGACTATTATTAGCTTAATAGACTACGTCCAACTCGACGATATAGTGCCAAATATGACTATTCAAATATTAATATACACGATGTCTCAATACCGATGGTAGGCCGAACTTGGCCTTACTCCCACACGTGGCATCGCGGGGAGGCTTTACGTCTGTGACTCTATTGGAGGGTAAGAAACTGGACTGAAAAGAAAGTCCTACTTTAGTAGCGCAGTATATATACGCACTATGAACAAATAGTCCCATTAGTGGTGCGGTAGCCAAATTCCTACGCGGAACTAGGACTTGTTCGTACATGTCGAGCGGTACGTTTGAACTGGGTCTGAGGGGTATGGCAGCCTGGCACCAAGGTCTCGACCAATAGTAGAATGGAGACTATTATGGGATGTTCAGTAGGCTAGAATGGATATTCAATGCATATTGTACAAGGAATATACAAGGGATATCAGGGAATATTAGAGAATATACAAATACAATTAAATATATATATATAAATAAATATATATATTCGGTTTAATCTGGCCCTTCACAACATGTTGTATTGTCAGCCACATGTTGCTCCATTTCCATATGTGTAACTTGTATATTTCTCAATGAAACATGGAGGTCTTGAATTCTCCCAGTGATTGAGTGGAATGAGTTGCCTTCGGCAAATCTAAGGACCAGAATAAAGTGGTTGTAAATTAAGTGTTTTCTATAGCACACACTTTGATGTTTTCAAGTTTCAAGTTTCTTTATTAGTTGTCATACAGAAGTACAGAATACTTTTATATAAAATGCTTCTTTCTGTTATGTTCCAGAGATTGTGCTAGATAAAAATAGATAAGTATAAAATAAGTATTCTCACTTAGTGGATTCCTTCTTAGAAAGAGGTGCAATCTTCAATTGCCAGCTGACCAAATTAGTCAGTTGAACGTTGCAAGGGGTCACACATATTTGTTTCACTTACTAAATCCAATTGACTCTGTCCTCAGCCACTGTGTCAAACCACAAATCACTTAACTTTTCTTAAAGTTGATGATGGATTTGTTCTTAGCCAAGCTGAGATAAGATGCTTCCTTAAAGGACAATGTCAGTATATTAATGTTCAGTATGACTGACAGGTATACTCACAGGTATCATCACAACTTGGATGATAAAAGTTAGTTAGCTTCAGTGATCCATCTTACTTATCCTCTGTCATGCAAAAATAAACTGCATCTTGGACCCTGGTTGCTCAATTGAAAAAAAGCACCCAGCATTTCTCACACCCATTTCCAACTGACAAATAGGAGAAAAATAAAAGGGCTACACTGAGAATTTTTAAGGGTGGGAGGCCAGAGGCTAGTAATTTGTGGAGCCAGAGAGTGTATCTGATTCCATGAGCTGGTTTTTGTGGAGGCTGAGGGGATATTGCTGACCGGGAGGTTGTAATATAGCCTGGGCTCTCTTAGTGAACATTAGCGGCACAAGAGGAGATGGTGACATAGAGAAAAAGTGTGAGGCCAAAGAGCTGCTGGGACCTCACGACTGAAACCGGAGAGAGGAAATGTACGTTTACTGCTGGCTATACTTTGTCACTTTGTGATTGATGTTTTTTATTTTTGTGTCTTACATACAGATGTATGCCCAGCCCATAATGGGCTTACAAGACACATACACAATAAGTATATATATAGTATACTTGACAATAAGTATATAGACCAAGATGGCCACACAAAAAAAAACATAATATAACAAGCTGTGAACAATGAAGAAACAAGAGGAATGCATATACAAGTATATAGGATATAATGTGTTTTGTCTCAAGTGCCATGCTTTCTCCAAAAATCCTGCAAAACAGAAAATCTCCTCCACAAAAAAACAACTCAACATACAACTCTCAGACTGCCAAAACAAATCCGGATTTACAAATTGAATTTTCTCAAATAAAGCCCTCCTCAAATTGGTGTACAAGGGGCAGTGAAAAACAAAATTATATTCATCCTCCACCACTCCCATATCACAGAGAACACACAACCGCTCCTCCTCAGGAATACGTGTTCTTGCTCAGGCTCCAAACTATTGTCAAAACAATACTGCAGTGCTTTTGTGTGGATCACATTGATCACACATTTAACACTGTAATAGCAAGACTTAATAGGTCATTATATTGTTTTTACACAGTACCCCGTGGTGTCTTTTAAATCACATTTGAGTGATTTATGCTAGGGTGCTCAACACTTTTGATACATGTTGCCCAACAGAAATGACGCATTTTCGACAGAAAAAAAGTGCCACTCAACACTTTTCTTTAATGCATCTCATGTTGTGGACACATAGTAGATCGTAGATTGTCGCCGAGTGTGATTGGATGAAATGACAACCGTGACAATCATGGATATACTGTCCGGTACTTTCCAGTGGTTTCACTTTGGTTCTGGCTGATTATAAACATGGAGGGCACAGAGGAAAGATTGTCAGAGGGGATAAACGCAGTCGGGAGCTTGGAGTGTTTTGTTACCATAGATGACAGAAAACCTTTACCAAATAATACATTACTTTAATTTCTGCCTTGTGACAGTAGCTAGTTGAAGGTGTCAAGCGCCCTAGCATAAATATGTCTTAAATTCTCAAAACAATTCAATAATTACTGTAGTCATTATGGAACACATTGACTATCTTCACATGGTGGCCATTATAGCTTTTGCTCAGGTTGGGTTCCTTTCAACCCTGTTCCCAACCCAACCTGAGCATGACATAAGAGCAAAATGGCCACCGTGTGAATATGGTGAATTGAGAGCTCATCCTAGATTTAACACTCAGTGTGTTAAAGGACAAAAATAGTATTTAGCACATTTATACTCTGTCATGTCAGATGCATAGAGTAGACTAATGAATAAAGTGTGATATGAGATCATAGAACTCAAAGTCACATTGCCTTCCGCTCACAGAAGCTTTATGTTGTTGTTGTTCAACTCATTCCCTGCCAACAACGATTTAATACGTGTTTGTCCGCCAATCGAATAACACCAACCACGTATACATTATTTGATCATTATTTCTTTTATTCGCTATTTCCATTCATAAATCATCCAGGAAGGCTGTACCATATGGAATGACTCTGAGATTGCAAAAATACGATACCGCCGCCTGGTGGTATGTGGCCAATGTTGCACTCCCTTTGTGACTCTGTGTATGTGGCTGTGTATCATTGAAATTCATCTGGCGGAGTTTTCGAGTAGCTTGGACCGAGGGGTCTACCCGATCGCATTGAATCGCCCGATTCATTATGCTGTGGGGGGTTATGTCGTGGCCCAAATTGACATACGATCTAGCAGATGGCAATCAAATAATTGGAATATTATTTTTAGAATCTCATCGGCCACAGGTAAGAACAATTTAATGTCAATTTCAGCTTGCCTTGTTTTCATATTGTAGCGTGCAGGGACGAAATGCCAATGGATTAATTATAATATGCGTCACGGCCTATTACTAGCCTCCCAGAAATTACCCTAAACCGCTCTAAAACCATACTTATATTCACCACGGTATAAAACTGGAATGTATGAATGGAAAAAATATTCCTTTTTCATATCTTGAACGATAGATACTCGATGTCAAATGGGCCATATTATTGCATCCATAGCTATAATATTTAAATAGTTATAGCCCTGCAAACAAGGTGAGCGACTCCCATTGTTTACAGCGGTGGCGGTAGCTAGTACAGGATGAGGCTAATAGCTGGCAATGAATGAGTTAATACTACTGGCACGTTCTTCAGTTAAATGACGTTGCGTGTCTCCTATCCATCATACAGCGCATTCAGGCCCGCGTGCACCAGGGGCTGTTTTTTTCACAATCTAATATAAATTCTTTTGAATTATTATTAGAATCTTTTAACAAGTCGATTATTAATTTGAATATAGAATATTCATTGACAGCCCTACAGTTACTGCACACTACTGTACATCACCCATGAGTGGTACATTGAAAGCCAAACTTTCTCCGACTGTACCGAAAACCCCTACCGAACCATGACTTCAAAACCGGCTGTGGGGGACAATAGACGGTGTGACGGGTTATGTTGGCGACACGATCGACACCAATACTGGGACTCGCGATCAGATAATTGGAATATTCTTTTTGAGGTACATCCTAGTGAAGGTAAGGGCTATATGATATCAATCTTGCGTTGATCCAAGCATGACTTCACTTTGATCACAATATATGTGTGTAACGTTACTCGACAATGTGTGCCGTTGGTGACGATCAAAGCATCAAAAAACTACCCCCCCACCCTTTCATGCATTCATTATGAAACATAATACCGATAATATAGATGTGATTTCAAAATAGTAGCGTGTACAGGTGAGAAACGGCAACGTGTTTAGTGAATTGCACGTATTGCTGCATAGCGTCGTTTTCTGGGATTAGACAGGATTACACTAAAACTATAGTCATATTCACTAAGGTATAAAACGGGAATGTATGGATGGAAATTTTTTTCCTTTAACACATATTGAACGATAGATAGTCGATGTCAAATGGGCCATAGTATTGTATCCATAGCTATAATATAGAATATAGTTATAGCCCTGCAAACACCACCACATATTCCTATATTTTACAGCGTCAGCCTTTTAACTACACATCACGCATATCGCTGTGGCGTCCATTGAGTTAACAAGAGATTCACATTACTTGGTTTATGTCCGGAGCCAGGTTTCTTCTACAAGGCGAACGACTTTGTCATTAAACATCTCTCTGTGTCGGTGATGTGCCTTTTCAAGTGTTTCCACCACACATCAGTTATCTACATTAGCACATGCCTTATCACGCCAGGGCCCGTTTCAGTTGAAACAGGTCAAACATATAGCTAAGGCCTCCTGTTGTTCAGTGGCTTTCTTCTTTAAGTGCACATCAGTTGTAAAGACTTAGCCACTCTTTACCTTTGACCTCCTTTGCTTGACCAACGGCTCAAAGAGTTAATCTGGACGAGTTTAAGATTGTTTTGACGGCAGTTGCGTGGCGGCAGGTTTACATTGGACGGCTTCACACCAGTGGGTCTGTACAGCCGGCTACTTAAAGGGGAACACCTACATTAAGAATTTCAATATGTTATTTCCATGGCCTAGGAAAGTTCAATCTATATTTGTGAACATGAACTAGTCCCTCATAAAGGCAGAAACCAGAGAATCAAGACTCCAATTTGTGATGTCATCAGGTATAAAGTCTGGAGCTGCTCCATAGACAATGCACGGGAGACTGATTTTGTGAACCCACAGGAAGTTTGTCTTCTTTTTATACCCAAATGTGCTTAATTTGATAGTTGTGTTCTCAGTTCTGAAGAAAATGTACCCATACACTCAGAAAACGTGCTCTCAGTGTCACCTTTACCATATCAAGTTAGACTTTTAGTACTCCAGTTCTTGGTTTACGGAAAGTGTTGTTCATGTTCACTAATTGGACCATGTCTTAGACCATAGGAATAACATGAAGGAGTCACATTCACTCCTACATCGAATTTAGTTATCTGTCAGACCCGAGAAGCATTAATTTAGTAAAAGTAAAACGTAAAAAAAAATCATCATACTATTTTCTACAACTTCCTAAATGTTCTCATGGATTCCTTCGTTTAAGTATCTTTACGGGGAGTTGTTTGGCTCTTAAACATGTCAACAAAGTGGCCTGCATGACCCACAGTCTACAGAGGGACAATCTGCCAAACGTGTCACTGCTCGACGTTGTATTTGCCTCTGGAAAAAGCAAGAACAATCAATCACAGCATGTTAAATCTAGGTCTGTGTCCCAACTGTCACGCTTCATCAAACCCTAAAACATCTAGGTCACTGAGAAACCATCCCTGAGACCTTCAGCGTTAGCAGTGCCTCTTGGAAACCCATATCAAACTCTTCTCATTTGGTGAGTCATGAGTCCATGGAGAAGAAGGAAAAGTTAAAGGCATCTCTTCTCCTCTTTTTTCGCTGTACTTTTTAATTGCTGCCCCCCCCCCCCCCCCCCTCCCACACACTCTCTTGCTTTGTGCTGGCCTAAAGGGGAAGACTGTGATGTGGGGGTAAATCGCTGAAAATTGTCAATTGCTTATAAAAGTGTTAATGATTTCCATGTTGATTGCTCTCCTTGGAGTCAATTATCTGTGCTTTTGACAATATCCTCCGCCTGGCTTGTTACTTTCAGAGAAGATCATTACTGTATGTGTGTGCTCTTCCCCGGAGGATCAATGTCACAAGTAACCCTCAGCCTCTTCTTTAATTCACCGTGTATCTGAAACCAGCTGGAGGCTCAGATAGGACTCTAGACAGATCGGAGCTATAATTCCATCAAAATCGCCTTAGGAATGTGAATGTAGTTATTTTCAACTGTGTTCATTATTAAAATGTATAACGACTTTAACTGTGATGGCTGATAGACTTCATAATACATAGGGGCGGTGTGGAGTAATACCTCTCACGCTCAAGCCAAGATTGTCATGGTGTGGGAATTTATATGACACTCCCACTGCAGCCTACTTTGTCAAAAAAATAACGTAATTTATTTTCCCTGTGCAGTTCTGGGTATGGCTTATCAACTCAGCAGCACAGGTATTGAATGCATACAGTAAATCTATATGTCATCTCCAGAGGAGGAAATTCAAGATGAATGGCTCAGAAGTAATACACAGTCATTGGTAAAAAATCTATAGACGCTGTAAACCCTTACTTTAATTTATTTTTCTTTATCACCAGGCTATACATTGAAACAGACTCATACAGTCATTTATTCTCACTCAAAATCAAAACCCTATCTATATATCTATCTATCTATCGATCTATATCTATCTATCTATCTATCTATCTATCTATCTATCTATCTATCTATCTATCTATCTATCTATCTATCTATCTATCTATCTATCTATCTATCTATCTATCTATCTATCTATCTATCTATCTATCTATCTATCTATCTATCTATCTATCTATCTATCTATCTATCTATCTATCTATCTATCTATCTATCTATCTATCTATCTATCTATCTATCTATCTATCTATCTATCTATCTATCTATCTATCTATCTATCTATCTATCTATCTATCTATCTATCTATCTATCTATCTATCTATCTATCTATCTATCTAACTTAAAGGAAGACGCCAACATTATGGGAAATGCACTGTCTTATCCAGAGTCAGACAAGAACATAGATACCAATTTATTCTCTGTGCATTCAGTAGAAAGACAACCTGGCTGCAATCTAGCCCAGTTTAGCACACATTATAATGGGAGTGGATACGGACCACTGGGCTAATTTAAAACTCTGGGAGTGAATGAATGAATGAATGAAAACTTTATTTAACAGATTGCAGAATGGGTACAATACAGTACGGCTCAATACATACAATTGTTAAGGGGATGCAGACCTGAGAAAGACGTTTGTCTTGTTTCCATCAGGGTCCCCCATTTTCAATTCATATAGACATTTATGACATACACAACATACATGACATTTATGGCATAGGGACATATAGGTATTTAGTACTGATACATTTGTGACATAAACGGTATTCAAATATACAGTACTGTTACCCCTAGATCCTGACAGAGTATATATGATGGGGAGGGGACTGTACATTAGGAGGGGTGGGTGGGTGGGAGAGAAATATACATACGGCGGGGAGGGAATATATACATGCGGTGGGGAGGAGACTGTCTATTAGGAGGTGGTGGGGGTTTTGGGCATTTACGGTGGCCAGTTTCGAATTGCAGCCTCCCGTAGGTGCTCTTTAAGAGCGGTTTTGAATGTGGGTAGTGATTCACATTCCTTTACAGCTTTGGGTAGGGCGTTCCACATTGTTGTGGCATAATTGCGAAACGTGTTTAGTCCCTTGTTTGAGCCGAATCTGGGTTTTACATGATTTGTTGAGCTTCCTCTGGTGTAGTGGTTGTGGTATTCACTGACCTTTGGGAAGTATTTTGACATGTACATGGGTACCCCGGTCGTATAGTGTATCTTGTAGACCAGGCCCATTGCAAGTTGCTGTACTCTGTTGTCTACTCTAAGCCATCCTAGGTTGTCAAAGTGGGCAGGGGTGAGGTGGGTTCTGGGGTTCAGGTCAAGTAGTAGTCTGACCAGTTTGTCTTGTGATGTTTGTAATTTTGTTTTAAGCGCCTTTGAGGTGCTTTGGTACCATGAGGTGCACGCATAGTCGTAGTACCCTTGAATGAGTGCTCCTGCCAGAGTCTTCAGGGTATTCTTGTTTACCAGAGAGGAGATCCGGTACAAGAATCTAGTTCGTTGGTTGACTTTTTTTATTACATTGGATGCCATTTTGTCACAGGAAAGATTTGCCTCTAGGATGGAACCCAGGTAGGTAATTTCGTCTTTCCTTGTGACAATATTGTCACCCACTGTAACTGAGAAGCCGTCGGTCTTGCTGAGTTTGTTATTTGAACCGAAGAGAATGGACTCTGTTTTGCCCATGTGTAATGATAGTTTGTTATCAGCGAGCCATATGCAGATTTTGCCTAGTTCCGTGCTGAGGGTTTTTTCAACATGCAACTTGTTCTTGTCAGAGACCAGCAGGGCTGAGTCGTCCGCAAACAGGAACAAGTTGCAGTCACAGGCTGACGACATGTCATTTGCATAAATTAGGAAGAGTAGCGGTCCTAGTATGCTTCCTTGTGGAACACCACAGCTCACTGTGAGGGGGGGGGGATAGAGTACCGTTTACCTCTACCATCTGTTCTCTCCCCTCCAGGTAGGATTGCATCCAGCTCACTGATAAGCTATCAAAACCAATTGCTTTTAGCTTGTCCATCAGAATGGAGTGATTGACAGTGTCGAAGGCCTTTTGTAGGTCCAGCATGACCATGCCGCAGTATTTGCCCGCGTCCACCTCTTGTTTGATGTGGTCGTTCAAATAGAGGAGGCATGTGTCAGTGGAGTGGGACGTTCTGAAGCCAGATTGGAATTCGTAGATTAGATTTTTTTCCGCCAGGTACTTTTCGACCTGTTCGTAGACTATTTTCTCCATGACTTTCGAGATGGAGGTAAGAATAGAAACAGGGCGGTAGTTGCCTGGGTCTAATTTGCTGCCCTTTTTGTGCAGAGGGGTCACTCTCGCAATTTTGAAGTCCTTGGGGACGTGTCCCTGTTTTATAGAGAGGTTTATTATGTGTGTGATGACTGGGGTGATGGCGGCTGCTGCGTCTCTGAGGAATTTGGAGGGGATGTTGTCATGGCCAGTGGCCTTGTTAGGTTGAAGGGCGCTCAATTTTTTGAGTACCTCATCAGTTGTTACCATTTCAAGTTTGAAGTCATCTTTGTGGACCCCTAGGTTTTTGTAGTATTCTACTATGTGTTCTACCCCATAATGCCCTGAGTGGGAGGGTAGTTTGTTTACCAGTGTTGTGGCTATGTTTGTGAAGAAGATGTTTAAGTAATTGGCTACATCCAGCTTGTCTGTGATGAGCGTGTTGTCCGTCTTTATTTTTATGTTTGAGAATCTGGTTTTAAGTTTTTTACTGCAGCCTAGTTGATTATTGAGTCATTTCCAAAGTTTGCGGGGTTTGTTTTTGTTTTCCTCAGTTTGGTGTTTACGTCATTTCTTAGTCTGTTTCTTTGAATTTTTTGTTCAACCACGTGGGCTTGGAGTTCACTGTTTGAGCTTTTGGAAAGCTTTGTTTGACTTTTATGAAGTTCAGAGCATTTTTTGTCTCTGGTTTTCATAGCGGCCAGTATTTCAGTGTGCATCCATGGCTCAGCGTGATTTTTAACCCTGGTGGTTCTTATGGGTGCCATGTTGTTGAGTATTGCTGTGAATTTGGTTTTGAATCCAAGCCATGTTTCTTCAACCTGTGTACCACTGAGTTCATCTGACCAGTCCAAGCTCCCCAGTTCTAGGTTAAAGGCCTCTCTAGCGTAAGTTTTGAGGTCTCTAGATGTGACTGTTTTGTGACAGCCGGCCTTCTGTTTTAGCTTTTTGCGGGTACAGAAAATCATATAATGATCACTTAACCCGCATGCTATCACCCCTTTATTGGAGATCATGGACTTGTCAGAGGTCAGAATGAGGTCAATGGTGGTTTGTGTCGAATCACATACCCTTGTGGGTTGGGTGATTAGCTGGCTGAAACCGTGCAGATCAGAAAATCTACTGAAGGCCTTGAAGACGGGTGCTGCTTTACGCAGCATATCCGTGTTCCAGTCCCCAATAAGAATTTTTTCTACCCCCTCCACCCCAGCTAAACACCCATCAAGTGTGTCATAAAAGCCACTCTGTTCTGGCGGTCTATATATTGTGCCTACTGGTTTCGCCCTGTCTAATAAGATTTCAATCCAAACAGTTTCAATTTCATCATGGTTAAGGTCAGTACGGTTGATGTATTTGGTATCCTTGTGTATATATGAAGTGGATTCCCAGCTTAAATTCCCTATTACTACTTCTGCGTTGTGATTTAAACCTTTTTACAAGCTCTTGGAATCACTTCTCTTCAAACTGAGCGGTGCAGGCAGAAGGAATTAGGAGGAAAGTAGTATAACAGTTGTTTAATCAAAGTTTAAGAGTGTATACAAATTACAATAAGAAAATGCTATAGTTGTGATCACAAACACTATGCCGTGAGTGATACAACCAGACTAAAGAAGAGAATGCTAGTTGTTGAGTTGTTGAAAGTCTCTGTTTGATAACAAAGACTTGGTTTTCCCTCCAAGAAGTTCTTTTGTCCTCCGCCTTGCTTTGTGGATGAGATGGTAGGTGTTGTCCTGTGGGTTGGGTTGTTTCAGAGTCCTTCTCCCCCATCACACCTGGGATCTTATAGCCAGACCTGCATAATCTTGTGATGTCATCAGAATGACGTCACCAAATTCTTTCCTCCAATCCCAGGTCTGCTAAGCTGGCATTTGAAAATAGGGGTTTGGCTTATAGGCCAAACCCCCTTCACATAACTGCAAACGGAGGCTGTCCTTACAGTCAACAATGTATACTGTCCTTTGTTTAATACTAACAATCTACCTTAAACATTGCATTATTTTCATTTCCTAATATCTATATTTGAATTACAATTTCCCACATAAACACAGATATATTTCTTTATCACTAAGTCTACTGACTTTCAGAAAATATCTAACAAATCTAATCATTCTGTTAGCTTAAAACAATCAATTAATCATATTGAACATAAATGAAAACAGAACAGGCACATTAACTAATTACCTACTTTAAGTATGATTTTAACTTACTTCAATGACTTCAGAATTCAAGAACAATATACCAGGAAATAGTTTGCTTGTTTGGAGATCTTCTCTGTGTGTGTGTGTGTGTGTGTGTGTGAATGTGTGTGTGTGTGTGTGTGAATGTGTGTGTGTGTGTGTGTGAATATGTGTGTGTGTGTGTGTGACTATGTGTGTGTGTGTGTGTGTGTCTGAATGTGTGTGTGTGTGAGTCTATGTGTGTGTGTGTGAGTCTATGTGTGTGTGTGACTATGTGTGTGTGTGTAATCAGACCTTTGATGGTCACATGTAGCCATCAATATGTGACCTAATCATTGTCTTTTGGCAGACCAGTTGGCCCTTTGATGTCTCCTAAAACACATGTTTCTCTAGAATTTCCTGCCCTTTGTTCTTACACACCCCCTAAGGGGAGTAAGTATTACCCCAGCTGCCACTATATGCAAATGCCCTCCTGGAGTGACAACAAGGTCTTGGTGACACAATATGAATGTTGTTCCACTTTGACTGTTTCTTTAAGACTTTTACACCACAGTTTGATTAGATCATTGATGATCTTATGTTTGGATTTTACCACAGTTCCCCACTTGGATAGTTTACCTATCCTTAATATGTCAAACATAGATATCAATCTCTACACACTACTATCTAGATAACACTTAAGACATTTTAAATCATATTAGGATAACATATATATGGTTTGCCACACTCAGATCCTAAAATTCAAATTAGCAATTTCAGTTTGTGATCATGTGTACAGTCTTTAACAACCTGTTCTCGTACCAAGATCAATTCCCATTGGTTTCAACTGTGAGTTGTCAAATTCTGACTTGGAGCATTGAGGAGGGGGGGTCTATGTTTTCTAGATTTGACCCGGCCTCCTCTTTGTTGCTCAGAGCTGATGCAGTATCACGACTGCTGGGTGCAACTCGCCATTCTGGGAGGTGGAATTTAGAAAGCAAATTGCCTTTCTATTACACCCCATCTTCTGTCAAGAACATCTTGACTCGTGTTGACCTCTATTAGGGGGTAGGACCCCCTGCTGTATTGCTGGTTCAGTTGAACCCGGAGCTCTTTCCTCGGGTGTCGCTGTCACGTCTGTGAGGAGGTCATCGCTGGCTGCTCGACCCTTTCGCTGGTTGACCCCCTGGTCAATGGTTGAGGCCTTGCTTCTGTTGACAGCCGGAGTTGTTGCTGAGGCCTAGCCGCCTGTCTCCTCGTTGGTTGTCTGTCGTTTCCCTCTGAAGCCTCAAGACTCGGTCACTGCGTTGGCCAAGACTCTCCCGGCCCGAGAGGTAGGCGTCTCCTGGTTCTCCGCAGTGTTGTGGCTCCCCATGGAGCCGCTGGGTAGACACTAGCCAGTGTCCTGGATCAACAGTACCGATGGCTGTTGTCTCCCCAATCTCCCATCCGTATCCTGCAGTGAATATATATCGCTTCGGGGGACAGTGCAGGTCACTTCTACCACAACAATTGATTGAGAATCCATAATTTCCTCCCTCAGACTCTCTTTACTGGTCTGAGCTTTGACAACTTTCTTTTCCAAATCATTTATCTATATATTTCATGGCTTCTAGATCATAAAATTTCAAAATTCTGAAAAATTCACATGGCTCTCATTATATTATGCTGTCAAAACAGTATACTCCTCCATCTCTCGATGTGGAATACACATTGAAACATCGTTACCGTCGTCCTCTGGACAGCTGCACCCGGACCGGACGGTCAGCACCGACACATCCACTCTCCCAGTAACCTGTGTGTATGGCAACAAATCACAGACCGCCTTAAACACACATCTTCCACACCACAAGCCAATTATCAATTGCACATGTTCACACCCTACACAAGACTAATTTGGCCAATAGCGACCAAACCTATTGAGCTTCATTAATGTACAGAGAATCATGCTTCCCAACACTTTCACCAACCACGACACACCCCCAGCCCCTAAAACTGGGTATTCAATGGGCGGAGAACAAAAATCCATAACTAGCTCATGTTTCTTCACTTTGTTCCCAGTCCATTTTACAGACATATACTACCCCGTCCTGATGTGTCGAGATCACTCCCAGCTTGCCAGGTACCCTAAGAAAAAACACACAGAAAGAAAGAAAACAGAAAACAAAACACAAAGAAAACGCTGCCAAACCAATAAATGAAAAAATAAACCAAGCTTGCGAGCTCTTTCTTTTTTCTTCTGAGCTCATTTTTAACTAAGAAACAAAAAGGGAAATCAAATGAATAAACAAAATGTACGCTCCCGGCCTAAGTCAGGAATTGCTCGTAACACACTAGAAAAGAGAAGTAAAAATAAAAGTAAATAAACACCTATCCTATTGCTCATAACTGTTAATACGCTTCTATCAATACTATAAAATACTAGAAACAACTATGAGTCTTTTCAATTTCTTAATCATGCAGTCCACCCTTTGATCAATCTGAATGTTGACCAAGCATGGATAATTTACTGATCACTAGCTGCCGCAGTGTCACATCATCACACTGTCTAATATTGATTAACTATTCAACATAATTTGATCCCCTTGTTAGTCTGATTAGTTCATGCATTTGTCAGTCACCCATACATCCGTTTTTTGTAACCTTCATTCATAATCTAATCACCTAACACCTCTATCTATTCTTATTTTTTATTCTAATCCAAATAGGAGCATATTTTATCATTCAATATATCCCACCTCTACCCTAGTCAGTTGCATATATTTTTATTCTGCCGGTGGCCTCTGCAGACATGACCTTTGAAAATGACCTTTCACTCCACAGAACCAACAACACTGGCGGTCTCCCCCGGGTTGTGGGACCCGGTGGGTCAGTTGCCTGTGACCGGATGACCCTGAGGTCATCGGGCCCAGAACATGTCCTGGTGGTATGCCATCATCGCCATGGTTCCCTGGAGCCTGTTCGGAGGAGAAAGCCACGTACCTATTTGGTCCAGTCACAGTTCCTTGAGAGGGGCCCGTGGTTGGGAGGGGCCCGCCACCTGTTTCTGTACAAACACGCCCTGTTGTGGATAGATGGTCCCGCTCTGCACAGTCCCGAGAAATGTGTCCGAGGGTCCCACACGTCCAACACCGCACCTGCCGCACACGGTAGCCATTCGGATTCCTGCCTCTGCCTCCACCTTTTCCTCGTGGTTGCCACCTCGTGGGTGGTCTTATTGGGGTTTGTTGTTGTTCCGGCACGGGACCCCCTTGTGGCCCCAACTGGGCCCGTCTCTGGCCATCTGGTTCTCCAGAGGGAGAGGGAGAGAGGCGATTGGAACCTGTCTCCCCTCCGGGCTGTGTGGACTGGATTAGGCCTTGGAGATAGTCCACTACCCGTCTAGCCTCGGCTAGCTGTTGTTCGAGAGGGAGGCACGTCTTTACCTGGCAGTCATCTGCAACGGACACCTCAGCGTGGATTGACTCGGGTAATACAGCTGTCTCTGGGTCGCTTGCTGCAACGACTCCCTGTGGCGGAGTAAAAGACATTATTTCCAGTCCCTCCGTCTCACTGGACACTAGAGGGGAGTCGATCACATTCCAGCCAATCAAGTTAACGTCCAATTCGGTCAATGTAATGTCTGCAGAGGTTATCGGCATTATCTTGATTTGGGTA
Source organism: Notolepis coatsorum (assembly GCF_963971535.1). Lineage (NCBI taxonomy): Eukaryota > Metazoa > Chordata > Actinopteri > Aulopiformes > Paralepididae > Notolepis > Notolepis coatsorum. Next base: position 204,542,332 of record NC_140165.1, read on the forward strand.
CGCATTCTATACCGGCCTCCTTTAACTACAAGGTTCTGTAATGGCCTGAATATCTTTGGCCATCTTTTCGTCACTTTTATTGTGACATCTCCAGTCGTTGAAATAGACAGATTGTCTACCCTTTCTATGGTCAGTGCATCTAACCCTCCGGTTGCTCCTATCTGTGTATTCTCCATTCTCACCTTTCTTCAAACACTCGTAACGTCACCGTTTGGAAAGCAAGTTTCTCTGTATTCAAACTATTTTTACCAAACTTGAGTTAATTTCACTCACACTTCTATATTGGTGTAAACAGGAATTGATAATCCCGGTCTTGTGATACTATACCCCCTGACTGTCAACAGTCTCTTTGATTTCCCTGTTGGGGTTCGGAATTGTCAGCGCTGGCCATCCGTCCTGGAGCAGCTGTGAAAAGAGAAGCAAAAATTACACTTAATTATCAGTGACATTTCCCATTCACAATCCATCATTTGTCTTTAAGCATGGAATGTCGGGCATCTCCTATACTAAGATCACATGAGAGCATTTGTGCAATTTTCGTTTTTGATTTATCAATGACACAGCCTTAATCTTTTTCCAGTTGTCTCCATTGGAAACCCAGACTCTCAATCCTGTTGTCAAGATCCTCCTTAATACCACTCCGGGGAACCTATTTTCCATCAGCTGTTTCCTTCTGTTGGTCAATCAGAAATTTGTTATTTACAGCCTATCATTTCTAAACATCTGTATCGGACATGGTAATTTAGGTGAATAATCTCACTTTTACTCTAATTGTTATTTGCAAATGACTATGTGTACGTGTAACTATATTTATTTCTGTCCGTGAAAGCCTAGTATGTATTTCGCTCATATTACATTATACATATCAGTAACATACATATTTTCCATTCATAATCTCTCACACAGTTACTATATTTCCCCCGTAACACCTAACCCTTTAGGTGTTAAAATAACGCGCTTCTCACGGTAACAGAAATCAATTTTCAGTGCCTTACGTCACTGAAGTCCCCGTGCATTTAGAACAGTGTCACACAACCCGTTCATAACCACAGGCGGCGACACCATCCCCACATTGAAAATCCTGCCGACCAATGACATTCCACTGGCCAATTCGTCCTGTGGCCCACGGCATCACCCCCAGTTTGCAACCTGGAACGCGAAACCCCGGGCCCCCTTCTCACGGATAATCAAAGATCATTCCACTCACAACCACTGCCACACACATACAGCACCTCTGACACCACCGTAACCAGTCACCCAAATACCCACACACAATATAATTCGACGCGCGTAGTGTGGCAGCGAGCCTTTGACGAGTGCACGCATAGCGCACCCCCGTTAACGCGCGGTGGCAGACAGCGAGCCCACCCCCGCCACGACGTTTAGCAGTCCCCGTACCCCTGGTAAAATGAAAACTGTGCGCAGTGTGGCAGCGAGCACCGACGAGTCGCACACAGCGCACAAAGCGTGGAGGCAGACAGTGAGCCACGACGAACTGTCTACCCACACCCCCATCGCAGGCGCAGCCGAGTAGAGTAATTATGCTCCGACTTACGGCCCACCAACATGAACTGACACGGAGCCCGTCCAAATGTAAGGAAAGAAGTACGAGCGCCTTGTCGAACAAAGCGTAGCGCCAACGCCAGCCAATACCACTGCCAGCACCAGAAATTCCCTAAAAATAACAATAAAACTGAATATGGAACAACAACATACGCATAATAAGTCCCAAACTCAACCTACCGCCTTTGAAACCCTACAGTAAACAGCAATAAACAATATACCTAGCACTACACCTGCGTTCGAAACCCATAAAAAACCTCTATATACAGGCCCTAAACTAGGAGAGAAAGAGAAGCGTTTCGTGGGGGCCGAGGGGGGGGGGAAATATATGAAAGAGAGGCGGTGTGGGAATGAGGGGAGTGAGTGAGAGGGGGGGGGGTAAGAGAGAGAGAGAGAGAGGGAGGGAGAGGGAAAGAGGGGGGGAGGTGAGAGAAGGAAAGAAAGAGAGGGGGGGGTGAAAGAGAAAGAGAGAGAGGGAGAGGAGGGGAAGAGGGGGGGAGGTGAGAGGGAGAGGGAGAGAGGGGGGAGGTGAAAGGGAGAGGGAGGGAGGAGGGTGAGAGAAGGAAAGAAAGAGAGGGGGGGGGTGAAAGAGAAAGAGAGAGAGAGGGAGGGGAGGCGAGAGGGAGAGGGAGAGAGGCGGAAAGGGAGAGGGAAAGAAAGAGAGGGGGGGTGAAAGAGAAAGAGAAAGAGAGAGAGAGGGAGGGGAGGTGAGAGGGAGAGAGAGAGAGAGAAAGAGAGAGAGGGAGGGAGAGGGAAAGAGGGAGGGAGGTGAGAGGGAGAGGGAGAGAGGAGGGCGAGAGAAGGAAAGAAAGAGAGGGGGGGTGAAAGAGAAAGAGAGAGAGAGGGAGAGGAGGTGAGAGGGAGAGGGAGAGGGGCGAAAAGGGAGAGGGAGGGAGGAGAGGTGAGAGGGAAAGAAAGAGAGGGGGGTGAAAGAGAAAGAGAAAGAGAGAGAGAGGGAGGGAAGGTGAGAGGGAGAGAGAGAGAGAGAAATAGAGAGAGAGAGAGAGAATGGTGCGTGTGGGAGAAAGAGAGAGAGTGAGAGAGAGAGAGGAAGAGAGAGAGAGAGAGAGAGAAAGAGAGAGAGGGGGAGAGAGAGAGGGGGAGAAAGAGAAGAGAGGGGGAGAGAGTGTACAATGAAAACGGTCTGTGAGCAGAATCCAAACATATTCATCCTGTCCTCTTCTGCCCCCTACTGTATTCCTAAATAACTCCACCTTCCCCTTAACAATGGACGCTCGCCGCCCCTACCAAGATGGACGCTCGGCGCCCCTACCAAAATGGACGCTCGGTGCCCCTACCAAGATGGACGCTCGGCGCCCCTACCAAGATGGCCGTCCCATCGCGAGACATCCCGAGAGCCCCGTCATGCCATGACGTCAGCACAGTTAGCTTAGCATATTAGCTTCGTTAGCTTCAACCCAGCGCGCGTAGGCCGTCAGACCGCGCACCCTTACGACGTCACAACCGGCGACCGCTTTAGCCGTTAGCGCGGCTAGGTAGCATTAGCTTAGCTTCTCCCATGATCCCATAAAAACGTTCCCCAACGACCCGTTTCGCCGCGCGGGCCGACACCTCGCAATGTTAATACAACACCACATTCCCCACAACAGAATCCTATTTCCCTCAAAACGCCAGTGTAGTGAACAGCAAAACACTAGTTTGACCCCTCTGTCGTCACCACCGGCAAGCTTAGAACGACTTCCGGGTCCCCGTCTAGATAATATGAAAACTTTTAAGTGCCTTACACATCCCCGTAATCTCAAGACACTATCGATCGACCCTATACATTTGAACCTATGTTTATTTGTCCGCCGTATCTTCCGGCGCCTCAGAGGCTAATACAACAGCTAACTGCTGCTGCGTTCCCCGGGCCTTGGAAAACCGGCGTTATCCTTACATTTCCCCACGGCCAATCGGTGACTTAAATTACATAATAACACAACTATACTCTCACACGTCCCACCAATCACTCCTAACCATAAACATTCGCCAACTATACATTCACACACGCTTCCTAACACAAATAAAAATTACAAAATCAGCATTTACGCACATTTCTGTCTCTCGAACGCCGCACAGCAGCGCGACCAGTAAACACTCCTATAGCTTTTTAATCGACTCTACATTAAGTGCTATCTTATGTTACAGCCTAACGCCGTCTAAATTTAACACGCCCGCCGTGCCCGTCGTGAAGAAAGCGAAGAGAGAAAAAAAAAAAAGAAAAAAAAAAAATTTCTTTGTTGTGATGACAAAACGAGCGCGCTGATTCTTGGCTACGGCACCACAATGAAGTGGATTCCCAGCTTAAATTCCCTATTACTACTTCTGCGTTGTGATTTAAACCTTTTTACAAGCTCTTGGAATCACTTCTCTTCAAACTGAGCGGTGCAGGCAGAAGGAATTAGGAGGAAAGTAGTATAACAGTTGTTTAATCAAAGTTTAAGAGTGTATACAAATTACAATAAGAAAATGCTATAGTTGTGATCACAAACACTATGCCGTGAGTGATACAACCAGACTAAAGAAGAGAATGCTAGTTGTTGAGTTGTTGAAAGTCTCTGTTTGATAACAAAGACTTGGTTTTCCCTCCAAGAAGTTCTTTTGTCCTCCGCCTTGCTTTGTGGATGAGATGGTAGGTGTTGTCCTGTGGGTTGGGTTGTTTCAGAGTCCTTCTCCCCCATCACACCTGGGATCTTATAGCCAGACCTGCATAATCTTGTGATGTCATCAGAATGACGTCACCAAATTCTTTCCTCCAATCCCAGGTCTGCTAAGCTGGCATTTGAAAATAGGGGTTTGGCTTATAGGCCAAACCCCCTTCACATAACTGCAAACGGAGGCTGTCCTTACAGTCAACAATGTATACTGTCCTTTGTTTAATACTAACAATCTACCTTAAACATTGCATTATTTTCATTTCCTAATATCTATATTTGAATTACAATTTCCCACATAAACACAGATATATTTCTTTATCACTAAGTCTACTGACTTTCAGAAAATATCTAACAAATCTAATCATTCTGTTAGCTTAAAACAATCAATTAATCATATTGAACATAAATGAAAACAGAACAGGCACATTAACTAATTACCTACTTTAAGTATGATTTTAACTTACTTCAATTACTTCAGAATTCAAGAACAATATACCAGGAAATAGTTTGCTTGTTTGGAGATCTTCTCTGTGTGTGTGTGTGTGTGTGTGTGTGTGTGTGTGTGTGTGTGTGTGAATGTGTGTGTGTGTGTGTGAATGTGTGTGTGTGTGTGTGACTATGTGTGTGTGTGTGTGTGACTATGTGTGTGTGTGTGTGTGTGTGTCTGAATGTGTGTGTGTGTGAGTCTATGTGTGTGTGTGTGAGTCTATGTGTGTGTGTGACTATGTGTGTGTGTGTAATCAGACCTTTGATGGTCACATGTAGCCATCAATATGTGACCTAATCATTGTCTTTTGGCAGACCAGTTGGCCCTTTGATGTCTCCTAAAACACATGTTTCTCTAGAATTTCCTGCCCTTTGTTCTTACACACCCCCTAAGGGGAGTAAGTATTACCCCAGCTGCCACTATATGCAAATGCCCTCCTGGAGTGACAACAAGGTCTTGGTGACACAATATGAATGTTGTTCCACTTTGACTGTTTCTTTAAGACTTTTACACCACAGTTTGATTAGATCATTGATGATCTTATGTTTGGATTTTACCACATATACACGCAGACGCCACCTCCATACTGGTTTCTATCCCTCCTGACTATTGAGTAGTTTTCAATTTCAATCTCTGGATCTTGTACAGATTAGTCTAATTTTGTTTCTGTGAAACACAATATGTTAGCCTTACCGTTTAAAAACAACTGTTTGATTTCAGCCAGTTTAGGTCTCAGGCTATTTGTATTAATGTGGAATATGTGAAGTCCATTTTTGCTGGTAATCTGATCGATGTTGTCACACTGGAGGTAACTCTGTTCATTTGTGTCCTGTCCTGTGGTGGGGGGAGGGGGGGCGTTGTTGTTGTTTGTGCCGTGCGTGGGGAGGGGGGGAGGGGGTGATCCTTTGTCCTTTGCTGGAGTTTGTATTCCTCTGTGTGAAAGCCCGCGATGTGGGGGGGGGGGGGGGGGGGGGGGGCTGGTTGTTTACAGATGTGTCTGTTCGTACTCCATTGTGGGGGAGGGGGGGTGCCTTTTGTCCTGGCCCCGGCCCGGGTAGACTAGCTGGCATGGCGGGGCCAGCCAAGCTAACCGTCGGGTTCTTGGTGATCTTGATGTCCCGCGCCGCTCTCCCTCTAGCCTCTCGCCAAGTTTGCTGGGGCTTCGGTGAGGGTGTGTCGCCGCTTGCTGGTCGGCTGGTGCAACTGCTGGCTGAATCGTCAGTTGCGGCCGGCGCGAGGAGCGATGCCTCGCTGTTTCGTCCCTGCGACGTGCTGGGCGCCTTGGTTGTGAACCCCGGTTCCTTCCCTCTCGCTGTGGCCTCTCGTGGGTTATTTTGCAGAGGTGGTAGAGGAGGAATGTTGCCGTTGATCATGTCGTTAGCCGCCATCTGTGTGGGTAGCATTTGATCTGTTGTGCTGGCGAAGCTGGCTGCTGCTTCTTGGGTCAGCAGATTTAACTGTAGTCTCTGGTTCCGTGTCATTACGGGACCAGGGTTCTGATGTATGTCACCCGACATGAGCAGATATAATAAAAACATTGATCTCTTATTACACTTGCCTGTCGGGTGTAATTTCTTTCGTTCCGGATTTGCAGTAAGTACTGTGTGGATGGTCGTGGCTCCGAAGGCTGGATGTTTCCTCTCCATGCCCGTTAACAAGTAGAAGTCGCAATGGGACTGCTGATTTGCGTTTTCGCTACCCTCCACTTCTGTCTGGAGTTGCTGCTTGAGTTGTGAATTCAGGTACAAATCCATAATCCACAGGAGGGAAAGTAGAAAATGCGCAAAATACTTTTTTGTTGTTGATCTGTTGCGTTGGTTACGGGAGCTGCGTAAAATGCGACCGTCCATGTTGAAGCCGGAAGCTCGTCCAGAGGTATTTTTGTCCAACAGCTAGGTACATTTGTGCTAAGTTAGGCTAGCTTGCAGCCGGATAGCTTTCTACTGAACACGCATAGATGAAATTGGTATATTCTTGTCTGACTCTGGAGAAGACGGTAAGCACATTTCCCATAATGTTGGCGTCTTCCTTGTGCCTTGTTAGGTAACTGACAGAGTTGGCACGGTAGTGCATGAAAAGATTGCATCGCGTTCAAGGTCATAAAAAACTTAATTTGTAATATTTCGTTCGAATTCTTTTTTTATGAATACCAGTATGAACCTAACTCAACATGTAACCCCTTATATTCCCGTTTGTGTTAGGGTTAGGGTTGGGGTTAGGGTTAGGGTTACGGTTGGGGTTAGGGGACTGTTCCCCAACACTGAGCAAGTGTTGGGGTGGGCACGGGCACCGGGATGAGATTTTACCTTCTCCTAATCTTTCTGTCTGGGTAACCCTAACCCTAACCCCCTAATGGCAAGAAATAAACCACTATGGACGGTTTGAAAGCTATTATTGTTAACTTTTGTGTTAGAGGGTTTCAAAATCTAATCTTTTCAAATTCTGTGAATATATGGAAAATAAGCTAACGGACACAATTTCATGACATAATCATCAACACAGCCACCGTTGTACACTCACACACACACACACACACACACACACACACACACACACACACTCACACACACACACACACACACACACACACACACACACACACACACACACACACACACACACACACACACACACACACACACACACACACACAAACACACACAACACACACACACACACACACAAAAAGGCTAAATACAGGAAATAGTTGCTAAGGAGGCACAAGGGTTAACACTAGCACAGCTGACAAGTGGTCAAATGATCCCTAGGCATTTTCAATAAATGTATCCTCATCACTCGGTCGAGCTCCAGCTCTGTCACTCAATGACTTTTCCTAAACGTACCCGTTTTATCTGGCACGGTTTCTGACATTTCAAAATGACTTCAGGAAAATGTAATTAGAACGTTATTTCACATATATGTGGAAAGTCACAGCACTTTGCAAGCGTCTAGCGCAGGGGTGGCCAACCCGTGGCTCGTGAGCCGCATGTGGCACTTTGCCCGTCAATGTGTGGCTCCTCCATAATTTTTTTTATTATAATATTTAGATTGATTAAATAATAATAAAAAAAAATGTATTCATTCAAACCTGTGGTAAACCTCATATTTTCATATTCAGACGTAAATATATAGTTTACACTGTTTATTTTTCTCATATTTATCATATAAGCTGTCGGGTCATCTGACCCATTCCGGCGGGAATCAGTGGCATTTTCTCCATGGCTGTGCTAGTGTTAAGTACTGTATGTATTCATTAAAGATCCAGTTGATGTTTTAATTTAAGTCATAAAAAGCATAATAGTGCAATGTTAATGCCATAAGTATATATTTTTTCAGCTTCAGATGTATAATTTGTTTTGATATAACTGTTTTAGGTCACCCTCTCTGAGCACAGCCAACTCTCAGTATGTTGATGGGGAAGCAATTAAAAAGTTCATTGTACACTACCGGTGAGCAGCACTCAGCTACGGTAGATGTAGATGTGACTGATGGGCCAATCAGAGCAGCTAGATGTGACTGATGGGCCAATCAGAGCAGCCAGATGTGTATTATGCAATTAGAAGGAAGCTGATTGATGATCTGAAATGGTGTGATTTTGTTGATATCCAGGGTTTTAGTCATCATTTTGACAAGACAAAATGCAGAAGATTGAAATACATTTACATTTACATAAATACATGGTTTTCATTGCACTAAATCTGTATTTTGATTCGATATTATAATATCTTGTGATTTTTATTGACTTGATTAACATAACACTGGACCATGTCTTCATTGTCATCAGGCAGTCGACAATTTTAAATATCTTTTCATATAATATGTTTCATAATTTCACTGACATGTATGTTATGTAATTTTTTTCTGATTGGTAAAAAAAAAATTTGCCTGAAAGAATTTGACTTGCATATGGGAAGTACATGCATGTAAAAATGTATTTTGGACCCGCTAATTTTTTTTAAATTATAAATTCATTCATCAATAATTAAAAGCTCTGTGGATGTATACTTAAAAAGCATTTTTTTACAGTGCAATTTAGATGAGAGGTAACCTTTTACAGTAGGATTAACATTATATGTTTTTCTAACTAGCTTATTTTTAAGAGCCACATTGCTAAGGGTAAGCACCAGTGTGAACAGCAGACAAACTAGTTTAATCACTCATTCATGTCCCATATCATGGGGGAAGGAGGGGAACAGGCTTCCTTACTTGGGCAGAAAAATACACATAAAAGGTCTAAGATAGGATTCTAAAAAAATTACAAAAAAACATGAAAGGATTAAATGGGCTATATGGATACTGACATTTACCTGACTATAATGACAATTATGATCACACTGATGATGATGATCACATTGATGATGATGATGATGATGATGATGATGATGATGATGATGATGATGATGATGATGACAAAAAAGATGACTCAATGGCATTTAGAAGTGCAGCATAGCTGCATATAGCATTTTTTCTTCATTTTTTGGCATTTTATTGCTTTATTTTGGACAGGCCCAGCAGAGAGGAAGGTTGGGAGAAGATATGGGGGGAAGACATGCAGAAAGGGTCTCCGGGTCTGGGAGTCGAACCCGGGACGGCTCCGTTGCACTGCAGCGCAGTTACGTAGTGTGCCACCCTGGCGCCCCTGCATATACAGTAGCAACTTTAAAAGGCACAATGGGTCTCATTCCCCAATATTTTCCAAAGACTTCTCTTAGGGCAACCATCTTGGAACTGACTGAGACAGAATCTACGACAAGTTCACTCTGATGCCCCAACGTGTGTGGAAGATGTCTTAAGTGGCTCAAATGATCACAGCTGTTATGCCGGCATTGAGGAATCTCACCGTTCAGAAACATGAATGCACGTTCCCGTCTAGGTCATTTGCATACAAAACAACGCCTCCAGAGCTCCTTATAAGGCAGGCTCTGTGCCGTGTGCAAATGAAATTGAAAAAAGTCGAGAGTTTAGACACACCTGTCCAGCTCATTAAATGCAACTGATGCGATGCAGCCGTGTGAAAATGGTGGTGGAAGCGCTTTGCGACCGATCAAAATGAGATTAGATTAATGTCATCATATATACAGAATACAGGCTACTACTGGTGACCACCTGCCGCAGCGCACGCACCCCCCCCCCCCCCCCCCCCCACACACACACATGCTCGCAGTACTGTATAGTCTACATGTGTAATGAATGAACGCAGTAGGCTTATATTATTCTAATGACTTGTTTTTATTTTATTATTTATTATATAGTAGTGCAGTCCACCAGTCCGCTGCCCGACTCTGGCGGCCTTAATATGTGTACTGTATTTACTGTACATATAGGGCAGAGCATATATATAGTATCTACTAAATCCTAATTAAACAAGTAATTAGAATAATATAAGCATTCATTAGACACATAGTATATTCCAATATCTGTTCTATTGATTAATGATATATTTGAAATAATGCAGGTTATAGCTATATACAACAATACAATACAAAGCATGTTGGCTATAACCTGCATTCTTTCAAATGTATAATTAATCAATAAAACAGATATCTAACAAATAAGAAATACAAATGCCTAGGGGTGGGACGATACATCGATCCAGATCGATATATCGATCTATTATCAATAATCAAATAGGATCGATGCAACGTAAAAAGATCGATTCATATTGCGATACTCTTATTTTGAAAATCCCATGTGTCGTATCCGCTCGGCTCGGATCAACAGCACACAGCAGTAGCGTCTAGAGCGTCACTAGAGCAAGACTAGTGTGCCTATTCTGTGACCCAAAACATGTCCCTGCTGTTTTATTCCGTAACGGGTCCAATGCATCTAACCTGCTTTGCAATCCTTGCCACTCCATTATGCCCACGTCGCGTTAAAGATCGAAGATAACGTTACGTTAGCGTAAGCTAACAAGCTAACCCAGAGCCATAGGCAGAGAGAAGTGGGGACTGGGAAGGAGGGTGCATTCTCGGGATAACCCCACTAACAGGATCTGGCCGGTACTGCACCTTCGGACTCCCAATATGCCTTTTCCAGCCAAAATACAACTCTGTGACAGTGAATAGGATATTAATATCAAGAAAAAAAAAGAAAAACTAACCAAAAACAGTGAACAGGAGGTCTATTTGTATTAAAAACAATAGATTGTTTTTCATTTAAATGTCTGGAAGAGCTCAAAAATAAAAATGTCAAATGATATTTACATTGCCTTTTTTTGTTGATTTAAATGTTACTGATTGTGTTAAATGGGCATATAATATCGTCTCATATCGATCGCAGGCACCTGAATCGTATCGTATCGTGGCAGACTGTGTGATATCGGATAATATCGTATCGTTGTCCAAAGAATCGATATCATATCGTATCGTGATGAAACTGGTGATTCCCACCTCAGAAGGCATTAAATAATTATTATTTTCAATAATTTCACAATAATTGCATAATTGTGTCTGAATATCTGAGTAATTAAAGTAATTATACATTTGTCCAAAATAGCTGGTTCAGATATGGTTAATCCAGCTGCCCTGTGATCAGATTAATCCATATTATTTATTTTTCCGACATCAAATGGGTAATTTTTTATCGTACAAACATTGTCATATTTATTGAAATTATGATTAATTAATTAATTCCAAGGAGGCCTTGGTCTCTGGTCTGCATCCCCTTAACACTTTGGATGCCACGCCTCCCCGTCTCAAAACCTTGTTGCGTGCCACCACCCACTTCAATGATAGCGCTCTCATATTTGCGAACGCATAAACTACATCTTAAATTATGGCTATGTGTCTAATTTGGCCGTCGCTTATCAATGATTGTCTACAGTCAACATTGTCGAAACGGATAGTTTTTTAATCGGTTCATTTCCGTTTTATACCATTTTGAAAAACGCTTGTTTCTTGAAAATTCCAGAAGATTTCAGAAGATTCTGTGATAAACGCCCTTTACTGTAATACACAAAACACATTGTCATTTTTCGGCCTATTTATGAATCGTTTTCAAATAAACGCTAGATTATCGATAGTATTACGTGTACTTATGCATGCTATAGAAACGGGCTGAAAAATCGAATCTCTTATTTCCTGATCGCACGCACACACACACACATTTTAATACTTTATTTGGTTCCACAAATTATATTACATAAACAGGGAATCAAATGTATCGGGGCCAAGCAGCACTGAACACTTAAGGGTACACATAGCACCTCCTTCTCCACGTGGCTAAGCTGCCAATAATAGCTGAGACAGAGCAATATTTGGCAATTTGTTTGGCTTTTCTTTTAGACATTGCAGCAATTCTCAGACCGGTCATGGTGGATTTGTGTACATGGCCAAGACTTCAGAACACATGTACACCATATCTACACCTATACCCAAGGTCAGCCATCACACTGAGCAGTGGTTGGTATTTGATATACTTGTCCCGGAAGGCCTGGTCCATGTACAGGTCAAAGGTACAGCCTACTTCTATGACAAGCACCTCTCCGTGGCTGGTGTCAACAAAAACAACGTCCAGTGTATTGGGTATGTTAGCAAAAACATCGTTGGTAAGGCCAAACCACTCTGGTTTCACTCTGGCATGTTTGTACATTGTTGCACTAGATGGTGATATGTTCCGTACCGCATCAGACACAATGTCCACAATACGGTCATGACGAGCGATGTACAGGTGTTTGTATGCATTACATCCGTTTGTTATGTGTGCAATGGATTCTAGGTGTTGTGAATCCTGATGGTTTAAACAGAATGGACTGTGAGTTTGAGGATACCAAGTGGACAGATTGTATTGGGTGGGTAATACCTGCAGTCTTGCTTTGATGGTAAATTTTAAAACATCCTCACCAACAGCGGAGTTCTTATACACTGAGTGTGAGACTGAGTGGTCAGCAAACTCCAAACAAGCTAGCTTGCCCTGTAGTCTGAGTCCACACCAGTGCTGCCTGATCTCAGACTGCGTCATGCTAAGCAGAACCCTCCTTGCAGAGTCTCTGTGCAGTTCGACAGTCTCTTCCTGCGGTTTTGTGATGTTGGCCTTCACAACCACACAGGGGTCTGTGATAAGTTCATCAGAGACAGGGACTTCAGTCTGTGTGTTGGTGGGTCTTGTCCATTTCAGCTGAACTCCAGTCTGGTTGCAGAGGTCATTGAGATCTGGCCAGTCAGACCAGACCCCGAAGCCCTTGGCCCGAGAGTCCAGTTTCCCAGAGTCTTTCTTCCTGAAGCCGAGGAAGTTATTCTGGTCTGCGGTGGCCAGGGGGATCTTCCTTCTGCGTAGATCCAGCAGGAGAGAGGCCCTGGCCATTTCTCTGATGGTGACATCATCATTGTTAAGCATGTGGAGCAGGTGGGCTAGCCTGGTGGCTATGTAGGTCCACTCGACATTGGGGACTCCCAGAACTCCCTCTCCACATGGGAGAAAGATCATGCCCCGTGTGGAGTGTGTGTTGAGGCCTACCCACTTTCTGACCAGCTGAACAGTTTTGTTTGTCATTTCTCTCAGTGCCTTGAGAGGGATGTGTACATTGGCAAAAAGGTGTTGGATTTTAGCCAGAGCCACCTCTCTCACAGCCTGGAACTTCATGATGACGGGGAGGGGGGACAGGTCAATCAGGTGTAGACGATGGAGAAACTCTGTAGTGAGCTCCTCTACCTGCTCCCCCCACTCTCCAGTGATGTTAAACATGTGGCCAAGGTATGGGTAGGTCTCATTACGGGAATACACCTTGATGGGTTGGCCCATTACAAGAAAGGAGGGGGGCTTGTTGTTCTTGGCCTTATACCAGCGGTTGCCTCCACTGCGGCGCTCATGGAGTACGGCGCACTTGGCTTGCTTCACCTCCAACCCTGACCACTGGAGGAACTCATCAGTGCGTGCTAGCATGTTAATGATGACATCTTCCTGTCGTGATGACACCTGCACGTCGTCCGCGTATCCCTGAACAGGATTTGGGGATCGGACATGCAGAGGAGCGCACTGGTAAATCCACTTCATCCACTGGTTGAGTGCTAGGATGAAGTTCACGGCACTCCAGGGACAGCCAGTTTTTATTCCCACCTTCAGTGCAATCGGCTCTGTGAGCTGCTGCCCACAGATAACTTGGATAAATGAACCTTGGTATACACTGGATACAATATTCACAAAAGGCTGAGGCAGGTGTATTTCCTCTAATGTTTTTAACATCACCTCATGGGAGAGTGTACCAAATGCGTCTCTAAAGTCCAAAAACACTGTGTAGAATTTGGATGATTCATGTTTGAAATCGTCTATTCCGGTTTTTAAGCAAAACACATGTTCGTTCATTCCCTGTCTGTTGATATAAGCTTTCTGATGGGGGGAGAGAATCCCTGTGTCCACCAGCCAGGGTAAGATGCGGGTGAGTAGGCACTTCATAAAAACTTTATATATAGTGGGCAATAGTGAAATGTCACGCCAAGTGGAAGGATTGTCTGTGTTGACGTGGGCCTGGTAGCTCTCAACGTCTCATAGATGACCCCATCAGATCCGCTAGCCTTGTTATTGGGAAGAGAAGTCAGAACTGCATCCACTTCTTCTGTTGTAAAATCATGGGTGTCTGGGAAATAGCCTGGCTCTATTTTGTCAATGGACTTGCACCAAGGGGGCGTGGCCAGGGGAGTGACAGCGCTTGGTGCAGTTTGACATTTGGCTTTATAGTAGTTATACACATTGGTTGTATCACTAACAGTGGGGGGGGGTTTCGGGAAAACAGCTATTATTCAAAATGATATTGATTGCCTTTGACTTGCGATGTTGCCAGAGGAATGCCAGCTTGGTCATGGAAACTTTTCTTTTCTGCCGATGTGTCTCTGTCCCAGAGGCGCGCAACACTCGTTGTATTCTCTCACGGATGAAGCAGAGCTGCGTTTCTATCCAATGTGTCAGAGAGTCAGGTGTTAGGTCTACTGGGAAATCGGCAGAGAGAGGGAATTTCTTCAGGATTCTAGCGACATACTTTAGAAGCTGGAATCCGTACGGACGCGCGTTTCCTTGCGTCGCGGAGAATATTCCATTCTTAAAAAAAATGCTGATTAGGATAGACACCAATCTGCCCCACTTCTCTGCGCCTCCGGGAGTAACAGCAAAGTTCGATCTTACCTGGAGCAGTTTTGTGTCCAGTGTCCCCCTGTACGCTCTTCGAAACACTGATTCCACGCTGTTCTGATGGTCCAGAATGAATCCGATCGTCTCGGGTGACTTGTCTGAGAAGTAAAATGAGGAAGCAGGATTTCCCCCCCCCCCCATGCTTTTCATTCAGTCTAATCCAATGGGGTGCAGTACCACAGGGAGAGACGATAGGGGGCAGTATTTTCCCAATGGAGCTCAGAGAGAGTTCCAGTGGTAATGGGAGGCTAGATTGATGAAATATGAATGGAAACTGCTAATAAAAAAAAAAACTATTAAAAGCGAGATTTCCCGTCCATGGCACTCAACGGTCGGCATGAAATAACGAGATTCTCGTCCGTGGCACTCAAAGTGTTAACAATTGTGTGTATTGAGCTGTACTATATTGTACCCATTCTGCAATCTGTTAATACAAATTTTAATCAATCAATCAATCCTAAGTGTGCTCCTCAGCACTCCACGGCCGAATCCAGTCTCAGGGAAGTTTGGGGAATCTCTCTATCAGCCCTAATATGTCGCAAATCAGCCTGAGATCAAATTTCTTGTCGTAAATCCATTCGGGAATGAGACCCAATGTTCATTATGTTAAATCAAAACATTATACCAGCCTTTTCTCTGATCTGTTCACGTGGCCATTTTCCCCTTTTGCAACGATAACTGCTCCTCTTTTAGTTCTGTTCCATTGGAGTAATAATTTAATAAAGTAATACAGCCACTGTTTGCTGACACTGTAAATCAGGCCCTATTACTTCAAACTGTTGCCAAGCAATTTACCCCTAACATGGATTTTCATTTTGTAGAAGTAGCTGTTGATGAGTGACTCGCTGTAGTGTAGCATAGAAGGAGGACACTTATTTAGGGTATTAATTAAGCATTACATCACACGCAGGAGTGGTTTGTGACCAATAAACCATGCCTAGGGGTGGTTGTTAGGCCCGAGGCGCAGCCGAGGGTCGTTAGACCCCCCTAGGCATGGTTTATTGGTCACAAATCACGACTGCACGTGGTGTAAAGCTTTTATACAACTGCCAGATTCATCCAACCTTATTTCTATACAATAAACACACATTAATCGAAGATTTATTGAAAAAACCATCCGCCAGAAAAAGTAGTTCCCACAACTCCATGTGGAAGCAGCTTGAAGTGCATCCAACCAAACTAACACATCCAACTGTGTATTATTGGAATGATTGAGAGAAGTTGCCTCATGTGGAAGCAGCTTGAAGTGCATCCAACCAACTAACACATCCAACTGTGTATTATTGGAATGATTGATTGAAAATTTTATTACCAGATGCAGAATATAAAGTAGGTAAAACAAATTAAAACGTTTTCTTTGCCCTATAGGAAAAAAACGTTTTCTTCGCCCTATTTTTTTATTTATTTCTTTTAGCCTAAACTTAACCAGTTGGAAACCAGGGGTACAGTAATAAAATTAGCAATCAACCAATCAATCAATTCAATAGACCATGCTCACTTAAAACAGCGCTGCTTCTCTCTCAGTCTGACTCCCCCGCTGTTGCAGACAGGAGTGTGTGTGTGTGTGTGTGCGTGTGTGTGTGTGTGTGTGTGTGTGTCACAGTGTGTGTGTGCGTGTGTGTGTGTATGTGTGTGTGTGTGTGTGTGTGTGTGTGTGTGTGTATGTGTGTGTGTGTGTTTGTGGGTACGCCAGCGTCGGACAGTGTGTGAGAGAGAACGCTGCAGTCAGTAGAAAGTAGGAAGGAAGAAATTTAAATCAATCAATTAATCTATCAATCAATCCGCGATTTTTCTTTTGTTCTAGATTGAGTCAAGACCCATCAATTACATCATCCAACATTGTTTAAAGGACTAACACATTCCCCTTGACAGAATCGCTTCATATTTAGTCGTTATGGTGCTTTCAACATAACCATTTGTTGTCCGCGATCTTGTTTTCTCCCGGAGTGAGCCGGGGAGGGTTATGTGATTCGGTTGTGGGCGGGTCCTGAGCCCAGGACCGTGGATTGTTGCCAATAAAGACGTGTGAATGGCCAATCAGAATCGAGAAATTTGCATGCCGTTGTATAATATCCAATGCTTCATTCCTCTATGGGCTTACTGTTCATATCTCCAGAGGAATCCCTGATGAAATCCCAGACAACAGACAAAATTGGAAGAGATAAACAATCTAATCTAATATCAGATCTAATAAGACAAGGGTTGCCTTGTACAGCTGGACCTGATTTAATTAGATTGTGCATGCACAGTTGGTTAGCTCCACTTGACCTATGTACCAAGTTTTATGGTTATTGGAGAATGGTTGATGAACTATGGCTACTGAAGTGCTAGGGAGGATAACTTATTTGTGATGCAGTGTATTGTGTCTATTACAGTGTGTCTATTGTGTCTATTACCACAATAGCACAACCTCAGTGTTTCAGCCTCTCCAGTCTAACGTTACACATCCAGTTCACAGAGCGGACCCGACAAGGTAACCTTTAACCTTTAATGTTAAATTATTATTATTATATTATTATTATTTAATAAGGCTGAATATACCTGCTGAATATAACTCAACGTCTGTTTTCTGAGGGCTGACGTCTGCAGCTAGTCCTCACAGTTGGTCAGCCAGAGGACAGGATACTAGACTAAGGATTTGTATAGACGACTTTGATTGGCCAAAATGTGCCGATAGTCGACTGTTAGAATGCAAATATTTTCTTTTTTTTATTATAAATATATATACATATTTTTGATCATTTCATTTGGGCTGTGGGGGGTGCTTAATGTCTGAAGGATTCAACTGAAGGCTTCTTGTCCTCTGCGAATGCATGCAATTGGTCCACTGATGGATACATCTTGATATTTGTCTAGTCTAGTGTGTTCATTAGACGGGTGAAATCCTCTTTCAGTGCCTCTGTGCCCGTTTCTTAGACAGTTAGCCTCGCTGGTATGCACGCCATTAGCGTTAGCCGCGCTTCTAGGCCTCTTTTCTTTTGGAAAGAATGATCACAAAAAAAGAAAAAGAACAAAATAAATATATATTATAATTTTATTATTATTATACTTTTTTTTGCATTCGACTAAGAGGTTCGCAGTCGACTACGGCTGTGATGTCGATGTCAGCCCTACAGGATACCATGGCACTTTGGGTCCTGGAAGAAAAGAATAGCATAGACTGAAGAAAGAAAAAAAGAAAAAGAAAAGCATAGACTGAAGAAAGAAAAAAAGAAAAAGAAAAGCATAGACTGAAGAAAGAAAAAAAAGTATAGACTGAAGATGAAAAAAATATATAGACTGAAGAAAGAAAAAAGAAAAAGAAAAGCATAGACTGAAGAAAGAAAAAAAGTATAGACTGAAGAAAGAAAAAAAGTATAGACTGAAAAAAGAAAAAAAGAAAAATAAAAGCATAGACTGAAGAAAGAAAAAAATATATAGACTGAAGAAAGAAAAAAAGAAAAAGAAAAGCATAGACCGAAGAAAGAAAAAAAAGAAAAACAAAAGCATAGACTGAAGAAAGAAAAAAAACTAAAACAAAAGCATAGACTGAAGAAAGAAAAAAAAGTATAGACTGGAGAAAGAAAAGAAATTACGAAAAACATAGACTGATGGAAGAAAAAAGAAAAGGAAAAGCATACTGAAGAAAATAAATTAAAAGAAAAGCATACTGAAGAAAGAATTGTTTTTAAATAAAAGCATACTGAAGAAATAAAAAAAGAAAGAAAAGCATAGACTGAAGAAATAATTTTTTTAAATAAACGCATAGACTGAAGAAAGAAAAAAAGAAAAAGTTAAGCATAGACTGAAGAAAGAAAAATAAAATAAAAAAATAAACCAAAGGGTATTGCAAAACACATTCTTTAGTTTAGATGATGTGAAATGTCTAAATAAAATTTGGATATTTCCAACTACATCGGATATAACTGTCACCTAACCAATGTATCCCGTTGTCAGTACAGTTAGCATTGAGACACATATACACATGTGAGACTATTACACATTGTCATGCTGTACATCATACAAGCTGAGTTGGGGGGAAGGGAAGACAAAACAGATCTGTCTCGGTTTCTGTTCAGAGATAGACACTGGAACAATTTGAGATGACACATCTTAGCTTGTCCAATTATCTCCTCTCTCTCTCTCTCTCTCTCTCTCTCTCCCTCTCTCTCACACACACACACACACACACACACACACACACACACACACACACACACACACACACACACACACACACACACACACACACACACACACACACACTCTCACTCACGTTCTTTCTATCATCCTCCTGGCATAGTGTTGTCCAGCTGCATTGAAATGTCCTGATCCAGAGAGAGAGAGAGAGAGAGAGAGAGAGAGAGAGAGAGAGAGAGAGAGAGAGAGAGAGAGAGAGAGAGAGAGAGAGAGAGAGAGAGAGAGAGAGAGAGAGAGAGAGAGAGAGAGAGAGAGAGAGAGAGAGAGAGAGAGAGAGAGAGAGAGAGAGAGAGAGAGAGAGAGAGAGAGAGAGAGAGAGAGTAAAATAGAGATATAGAGAATAAGAGAGGGGGAGCCAATGAGAGAAGAGATAGGTTGGGGGATCTAATGATGGACACAGAGTTGCCAAAAAGAAAGAGAGACAGGGAGGCCAATTACAAAGAGAGAGAGAGAGAGAGAGAGAGAGAGAGAGAGAGAGAGAGAGAGAGAGAGAGAGAGAGAGAGAGAGAGAGAGAGAGAGAGAGAGAGAGAGAGAGAGAAAGAGAGAGAGAGAGACACACACAGAGAGAGAGAGAGAGAGAGACAAAGATGGGTGAAATTAAGGAGGGAGGGAGAGAGAGGGACACACACAGAGATGGGAATGAGGGAGGGAGATAGAGGGAGAGACACACAGAGAGAGAGAGACAGAGATGGGTGAAATGAAGGAGGGAGGGAGAGAGAGGGACACACACACAGAGATGGGTGGAATGAGGGAGGGAGGGAGATATAGAGAGATAGAGAGAGACACACACACACACACACACACACACATATATGGGTGGAATGTGGGAGGGAGAGAGTGAGAGAGAGGGCAGGGACATGGCATTAGTACAATCAGCAGCATAAGCCCTTCTGCTCCAGCCGGGTCAGAGGCAGGACGTTCAAATCAATTTCATTTTCACTCATGATGCTACAGTAGGGCTGCTGTGCGTCTACCAGCCGGGTCATTATCTCCTCATCCCCATTTAGGTGAGGGACAGAATAGAGATGAGGGACAGAATAGAGATGAGGGACAGAATAGAGTTGAGGGACAGAATAGAGATGAGGGACAGAATAGAGTTGAGGGACAGAATAGAGTTGAGGGACAGAATAGAGGTGAGGGATATAATAGAGATGAGGGACAGAATAGAGATGAGGGATATAATAGAGATGAGGGACAGAATAGAGATGAGGGATATAATAGAGATGAGGGACAGAATAGAGTTGAGAGACAGAATAGAGGACAGGGACAGAATAGAGGTGAGGGACAGAATAGAGATGAGGGACAGAATAGAGATGAGGGACAGAATAGAGGTGAGGGACAGAATAGAGATGAGAGACAGAATAGAGTTGAGAGACAGAATAGAGGACAGGGACAGAATAGAGATGAGGGACAGAATAGAGATGAGGGACATAATAGAGATGAGGGACAGAATAGAGATGAGGGACAGAATAGAGTTGAGGGACAGAATAGAGTTGAGGGACAGAATAGAGATGAGGGACAGAATAGAGTTGAGGGACATAATAGAGATGAGGGACATAATAGAGATGAGGGACATAATAGAGATGAGGGACATAATAGAGGTGAGGGACAGAATAGAGGTCAGGGACATAATAGAGATGAGGGACAGAATAGAGGTCAGGGACATAATAGAGATGAGGGACAGAATAGAGATGAGGGACAGAATAGAGATGAGGGACAGAATAGAGATGAGGGACAGAATAGAGATGAGGGACAGAATAGAGGTGAGGGACAGAATAGAGATGAGGGACAGAATAGAGGTCAGGGACAGAATAGAGATGAGGGACAGAATAGAGGTGAGGGACAGAATAGAGATGAGGGACAGAATAGAGGTGAGGGACAGAATAGAGATGAGAGACAGAATAGAGATGAGGGACAGAATAGAGATGAGGGACATAATAGAGATGAGGGACATAATAGAGATGAGGGACAGAATAGAGATGAGGGACATAATAGAGATGAGGGACAGAATAGAGGTCAGGGACAGAATAGAGATGAGGGACAGAATAGAGATGAGGGACAGAATAGAGGACAGGGACAGAATAGAGATGAGGGACATAATAGAGATGAGGGACAGAATAGAGATGAGGGACAGAATAGAGGACAGGGACAGAATAGAGATGAGGGACAGAATAGAGATGAGGGACAGAATAGAGATGAGGGACAGAATAGAGATGAGGGACAGAATAGAGATGAGGGACAGAATAGAGGTGAGGGACAGAATAGAGGACAGGGACAGAATAGAGATGAGGGACAGGTAAAGGAAGGGAGTCGTGGATTTTAGCCTCATCTCAAAAATATTTGAGAGGTTTTCTGAAAAGTATTTCTGCAACTTTGCCATTGGAGCCATTTTGAGTCATACAAACTTGGTGCACAGTGCTAGTCTGTTGACCAGTCAAACGAAGGAAGTTCTGACGCTGTCATCCTGAGTCCCTGGTGGAAGAGTGTGGATTCATGGGCTGTCAGGGCTATTCTGCACTATTGGACATGTTTTCAACCTTTTCTTCGACGTCTACAGCAGCTTCTCAAAGCTCCACACATTTAGCTTCACAGCGGCTCTGGGAACCTGCAATCTGGAGCTGTTTTGATACATCTGCATTTTAAAGTGCTGGTTTGCCCCAGAATGCAATTATGTCTCATTTTCTACTTACCAATGCTTTTGATCTGTACAGTCAGCCAGTCTCTTAAGTGCAGATTATTCAGCAATTTCTTAGCCTTTGGCTAGCCATGGCTGATGGTAGATGTGTTGTCACATACTAGCACAGCTTTGTGAAATTAAACAGCTTGTCTATGGTAAACACTCCAATTATACTAAACTAAACTAACACAATTATTAAATTATTTATTTTTTATTTATTTATGTATTTATTCTTTTTTTACTTGAGGCCATAAACATCATGGGGCATCATTGCTGGAAAGCCTCATCATCATCACCATCATCATCATCATCATCATCATCATCATCATCATCATCATCATCATCATCATCATCATCATCCGATTTAGCTGTCATCAGTAACCAGCTCATGCTGCAGATACCATACTTCATTAGTATTCATCATTAATTTAACACACAGTAAAGGCAACAGGTTTCATTTAACATAAAGGCAACATGTTTTAATTTAAGATACAGTAAAGACAACAGGTTTTCATTTAACACACAGTAAATGCAATTTTCGTTGTCGACAAAAGACGCACTTCTTCACCCATTATCTGAAATGAAAAAAAGAATAATAATAATCTAACCCTAACTAACCTTACTGTCATGCACTTGTCCTAATAATATACTAACCTACACTGTAGCACTGTCGTACAGAACTTGTAAGTCGCTTTGGATAAATGCGTCAGCTAAATGACTAAATGTAAATGTGAATGCAACAGGTTAAAGGCAACAGGTTTTCGTTTAACATGACATAAACTGGACTTGAGACCAAACTAAATGTAGCTGTGCCTGTTCTACTATTAGGACAATTGAGAGTTCTATACAAATATACAAAACATTTTGGGGTATTTACTAAATAAAATGGTAAATGTTACTAAATGCACTAGTTATAGCATTAATAACTAGGGATGTAATGTGATGGACATGTTAACAATGACTAAATGTGATGCATTGTTATTAATGCACATTTCTAATAGCATAATTAATCTTGTAATAACTAACTAAGCGATAACACAGACAGGCAGAGACGATGTGGAATCAGAGAAAACACAAATGACGGGTGTATTTAATTAGAAAAGAAGAATACGGAAACCAGGTCTCTAGGCAGTCCAGGGAGTGAACGAGTCTCAGGGTAGTCAGACAAGCGGAGGGTCGTAGCCGGGAGCAGGTTCTCAAGACTGTCCAGGGACTAGCGAGTTGTAGGGGAGTCAGACGGGCGGCGGAGGTCGTAGCCAGGAGCGGTTCTCAGACGGTCAGGGGATACACACGGAGAGAGTGGTCAGGCAGGCGGAGGTCATAAGCGGCACGGTGGTGTAGTGGTTAACACTGTCGCCTCACAGCAAGAAGGTCCAGGGTTCGATTCCCGCTTGGGGACCAGGTTTCCATGATGCCAGGTACCCAGGTGGGGTATCTCCCAGGCCTTTCTGTGTGGAGTTTGCATGTTCTCCCCGTGCTCGCAAGGGTTTCCCCCCCCCGATAAGATAAACCCAATGGAAAAACATGCACAACAACATATCGTTAACGCTGTGGCGTCCTTGACGAAGACGGGCAGGAGCACTTGGATTGGTCCCCGGGCGCGGCCCTCGCCGACCCCTGTCTGCTCCCGGCTGCCCTTGGGGGGAAGGATGACGGGATGGGTTAAGCGCAGAGACGAATCACATCTGCAATCCTACAAAGACAATGCATGCGTGTGTGTTCCGGTGTGTGTGTGTGTGCTAACCGTGTGTGCTAACCGCTAAAACATTGAGGATAATTGCATGCCAATTAAAGACCTCTGAACAGGTACTGCATTATTATTATTATTATTATTATTATTATTATTATTATTATTATTATTATTATTATTATTATTATTATTATTATTATTATTATTATTATTATTATTATTATTATTATTATTATTATTATTATTATTATTATTATATATACACAGGGATCCAAGACGCGGGAACAGGGTGTGAAGCCAGGTAACGAAAGGAGGACAAGAAACGTTAGGTAAAGCAATAGAACACGGACTGACATGAGACAAGGCAAGATAATACGGACTGACTGGTAATAAGGGACTACGATCTGGCAGCCTCATGACATCTGAGCCAGGTCTAAATAGGAATGGTAATCAGCTGGTAGATGTCAATCAGCTGCTCCTCCGGTGTCACACACCTGCACCCCATCCTGTACTCAGAGAGAGGAAGAGAGGGAGAGTAGCTCGGTAGGGATAGAGTGGGATAAATGAGAATTAAGGTGGATGGGAACCCTGGAGGTCTGGAGGGGCATGACACATCTGTAGAAGCTGTGGGGATGAAGACATTTTAGCAACATTAGCTTTGGTGATAGGCGGAGTTGACTTCGTCGGAATGCGAACACGGCAAAGACAATAATTAGCTTGGCCTGTAGACAGTACTTCAAACTTGTTGTTTTGTTGGAAGGACAGTTCGTCACTGCGACGTGCGTACAACTTTGGGATGTCTGGTCACTCCTCATTTTCCCATTTTACACGTCAGAGGGATTAGGAGGGTAAACACGCTGCCCAGGCTGGATTACTTTTGAAGTTCTGGGATGCGGTAATTAGGGATGCACGATAATTATCGGGCCGATAATTATCGGGCCGATATCAGCAATTATGACGTCATCCCGATAAACTCGATAACGTTATTGATAGCTCCGATAACATATAATACATTTTTTGGTTAAAAGAAATCCGGTGTGGGTGGATTTGGATGAAGGGCGCTTGTTTTTATTATAGCCTCCTCCTGTTTTGCCAGTACTGTGGTAAAACTGATAGCGTGTGGTTTAGGAACAGGGAGTTTTTCACAAATCGAGCGCTCCCTTTCTTGGCTGTGACGTAGTCACGTTACATTCGGAGACAGACAGTCGATCTGCCAATTACGTCCCACGGCTTGCACCCACCTCTTCTTCTTACCACCAATCAGAAGCTCTCGTTCGTTTATTTACCTCCGGATTGTCAGCCATTACTCTACTCGGAGCTAACGTTATCTCCCCGCCAGCCACATTGACAAGTACCAGCGCTTATACATTACTGGCAAATGTCTTGTTGCACGTGTGGCAACGAGCGTCGTCAGCATCGACTTTAGTAAAATAGACCCAGACTTTTGAACATTTCGTTCTCTCCGCCATTATGAGAGCAGAGCTGTCTGTACTGAGTCGGCAGCGCAGCACCCGTGTGAGTGTGTGTGTGTGTGTGTGTGTGAGTGAGTGTGTGTGTGTGTGTGGGAGGGAGCCCGCTCGCAGGCAGAGACAGAGGCAGGAGAGATAATAGACAACGGCCAACAAGATTAGTTTGTGACGTTTAAATTCCTCAAAAAAAACCTCCATAATTTCTCGAGTACCGATAGCAGTACCGATGACGTCGGAGCTTATAAATACTAAAAAAAAAAAAAAAAAAATTGATAAATTCAAAAAAATATTATAATACAATAAATATCGGTTATCGGTATCGGTATCGGCTTGAGGAGCATAAAGTTATCGGTATCGGTATCGGTGTCAAAAAATCAATATCGTGCATCCCTAGCGGTAATGTGATTGAATTGCATATTTTTAAATATAAAGCACCTGTATGACAATTCTTTCATTCAGTCATTCACGACTAACTCACACTGAGCCAGGCTCACCGGCATGGCACTTTATGTAAGACCAGTTAAATCTATGCCAGAACTCTTCACATCTCAAGTTTCAAGTTCAAGTTCAAGTTTCTTTAATAGTTGTCATACAGAAGTACAGAATTCTTTTATACAAAATGC